>NC_047021.1:32994712-33065530 GCF_902652985.1 Pecten maximus
TGTCCTAAAGTATTGAATGGATTTTCACCAAATTTGGTCAGGAACATCCTTGGCAGAAGGTGAACAGAGTTTGTATAAATTTTTACTCTGAACCCCCAGGGACCTGAGGGGCGGGGCCAAATAGGGGAAATAGGGTTACTCCTTTAAATCGCTACTAGTCATAAAGTTATGAATGAATTTGAACCAAATTTGGTCAGTAACATCCTTGGCAGAAAGGGAACAGAGTTTGTATAAATTTTTGCTCTGAACCCCCAGGGGCCTGAGGGGTGGGGCCAAATAGGGGAAATAGGATTACTCCTTTAAATCGCTACTAGTCATAAAGTTATGAATGAATTTGAACCAAATTTGGTCAGGAACATCCATGGCAGAAGGGGAACATAGTTTGTATAAATTTTTACTCTGAACCCCCAGGGACCTGAGGGGCTGAGCCAAATAGGGGAAATAGGGTTACTCCTTTAAATCGCTACTAGTCATAAAGTTATGAATGAATTTGAACCAAATTTGGTCAGGAACATCCTTGGCAGAAGGTGAACAGAGTTTGTATAAATTTTTACTCTGAACCCCCAGGGGCCTGAGGGGCGGGGCCAAATAGGGGAAATAGGGTTAATCCTTTAAATCGCTACTAGTCATAAAGTTATGAATGAATTTGAACCAAATTTGTTCAGTAACATCCTTGGCAGAAAGGGAACAGAGTTTGTATAAATTTTTACTCTGTACCCCTAGGGGCCTAAGGGGCGGGGCCAAGTAGGGGAAATAGAGATTAGTCTTTTAATTGCTACTAGTCATAAAGTTTTAAATGGATTTTAACCAAATATGGTCAGGAATATTCATTGGAGAAGGGGAACCGAGTTGGTATAAATTTTTACTCTGAACCCCCAGGGGACTGAGGAGTGGCCATGGGGTCCGATAGGGAAAATAGGGGTTAATCCTTTAAATTGCTATTTGCCATAAAGTTTTAAATGGATTTTAACCAAATTTGGTCAAGAGCATCCTTGGGAGAAGGGGAACCGAGTTTGGATAAATTTTTACTTTGTACCCTCAGGGGCCTGAGGGGCGGGGCCAAATAGGGAAATAGGGGTTTATCCTTTAAATCGCTATTATTCATAAAGTTATGAATGGATTTGAACCAAATTTGGTCTGGAATATCCTTAGGGGAAGGGGGAAAGAGAGTTTATATAAATATTGACTCTGACCCCCAAGGGGCCTGAAGGGAGGGGCCAAATAAGGGAAATAGATGTAGAATTGTGATAGGGGGGTTCTCTCCGTCGAACCAACATACCAAACAACCAGGTTAAGTCATTCCAAATGCTATTTATTATCAGGAATTGTAGTCCCTAAAATATACGAATAACAGATATAACTATACGATACATTGTACACGATAACCATTACAATCGAACGCACCTAAACAATCACACATTTGTAAAATAACACTGAACATATTACGTATCTTTCTCACAAGAAATAAAAGGTAAAATACTATATAGCTTATTATAAATATGCTATAAATTATCCAAATACTTTGGTATCACATAAAAAACGACTGCAACCAAGACCTACATATATATATCGATCTAGCATCGATCGACCAGAAGAAAATAGACAATAGATATGAAACAATAATCTACTAATTTTGGAATAAATAAATACATAATATCTTTATAAATAATTTATATTAGCATGGATGCATTATAAATATAATTCCTTAAACTATCTAAACTATCTAAAGTAAACTCACCCCGTGTATGGCACGAAGGACAAACTCCTTGGAAAAAATGGTGTAATCAGTACATACATCTGTCTTGTTCAAAACCCAAATAAGAAGTAAGAAAAGAAAGAAAGATTAGGCGGGAAAAGGAAGAAAGAATTAGACAGCGCATGTCACGGGTCAAGCGGTCAGTCATTGTCCATACATACACGACACCTATACATAACAATAGTATACCTATTCGGGGCCTACTATAACAACGATACATACAAACGAAACGAAAGTATATGCGCGCTTACGCGGTTACGGAAAACGCAAATAACCGACAGACAAATATAAAAAGCATAAATACATTATTTAACAGGGTGCCACATAGAGATTTGAGTTTTAAATGGATTTGAATCCAATTTGATCAGAAACATCCGTGGTGATGGGGGAACAGATTTTGCATAAATGGTTACTGTGACCCTCAATCCCATAACTATGTATAGTATCGCTGGGCATTAAGGGATAAACACAATCCTTATGTAGAAATAGGCCAAAGGGTTTTCCCCACCCTAAGGGACTTAGTTTCTTTAAACACCATTATGTTGTAAAAATAATCCATATGGTCTTTCAGAGAGTACATTTTTAGCTCACCTGGACCGAAGGTCCGGTGAGCTTATGTCATGGCGCAGCGTCCATCGTCCGTCCGTCGTCCGTCCGTCCGTCCGTCCGTCAACATTTGCTTCAAATCGCTACTAGTCAAAAAGTTCTTATTGGATTTTGACCAAATTCGGCCAGAAACATCCTTGGCAGAAGGGGAACAGATTTTGCATAAATGGTGACTCTGACCCCCGAAGGGCCAAAGGGGCGGGGCCCAATAGGGGAAATAGAGGTAATTCCTTTAAATCGCTACTAGTCATCAAGTTATGAATGGATTTGAACCCAATTTGGTCAGAAACATCCTTGGGGGAAGGGGAACAGATTTTGCATAAATGGTAGCTCTGACCCCGGAGGGGCCAAAGGGACGGGGCCCAATAGGGGAAATAGAGGTAATTCCTTTAAAGCGCTACTAGGCATAAAGTTATGAATGGATTTGAACCCAATTTGGTCAGAAACATCCTTGGCAGAAGGGGAACAGATTTTGCATAAATGGTGACTCTGACCCCAGAGGGGCCAAAAGGGCGGGGCCCATTAGGGGAAATAGAGGTAATTCCTTTAAATCGCTACTAGTTGTTAAGTTATGAAGGGATTTGAACCCAATTTGGTCAGAAACATCCTTGGGAGAAGGGGAACAGATTTTGCATAAATGGTGACTCTGACCTCCGAGGGGCCAAAGGGGCGGGGCCCAATAGGGGAAATAGAGGTAATTCCTTTAAATCGCTACTTGTCATAAAGTTATGAATGGATTTGAACCCAATTTGGTCAGAAACATCCTTGGGGGAAGGGGAACAGATTTTGCATAAATGGTGACTCTGACCCCCGAGGGGCCAAAGGGGCGGGGCCCAATAGGGGAAATAGAGGTAATTCCTTTGAATCACTACTAGTCATAAAGTTATGAATGGATTTGAACCCAATTTGGTCAGAAACATCCTTGGGGGAAGAAGAACAGATTTTGCATAAATGGTGACTCTGACCGCAAAGGGGCCAAAGGGGCGGGGCCCAATAGGGGAAATAGAGGTAATTCCTTTAAATCGCTACTAGTCATAAAGATTTGAATGGATTTGAACCCAAGTTGGTCAGAAGCATCCTTTGGGGAAGGGGAACAGATTTTGCATAAATGGTAGCTCTGACCCCAGAGGGGCCAAAGGGGCGGGGCCCAATAGGGGAAATAGAGGTAATTCCTTTAAATCGCTACTTGTCATAAAATTATGAATGGATTTGAACCCAATTTGGTCAGAAACATCCTTGGTGGAAGGGGAACAGATTGTGCATAAATGGTGACTCTGACCCCCGAGGGGCCAAAAGGGCGGGGCCCAATAGGTGAAATAGAGGTAATTCCTTTGAATCGCTACTAGTCATAAAGTTATGAATGGATTTGAACCCAATTTGGTCAGAAACATCCTTGGGGGAAGAAGAACAGATTTTGCATAAATGGTGACTCTGACCCCAAAGGGGCCAAAGGGGCGGGGCCCAATAGGGGAAATAGAGGTAATTCCTTTAAATCGCTACTAGTTATTAAGTTATGAATGGATTTGAACCCAATTTGGTCAGAAACATCCTTGGGGGAAGGGGAAGAGATATTGCATAAATGGTGACTCTGACCCCAAAGCGGCGGGGCCCAATAGGGGAAATAGGGGTTATTATTTTAAATCGCTACTAATCATAAAGTTATGAATGGATTTGAACCCAATTTAATTAGAAACATCCTTGGGGGAAGAAGAACAGATTTTGCGTAAATGGTGACTCTGACCCCAAAGGGGCCAAAGGGGCGGGGCCCAAAAGGGGAAATAGAGGTAATTCCTTTAAATCACTACTAGTCATACAGATTTGAATGGATTTGAACCCAATTTGGTCAGAAACATCCTTGGGGGAAGGGGAACAGATTTTGCATAAATGGTGACTCTGACCCCAGAGGGGCCAAAGGGACGGGGCCCAATAGGGGAAATAGAGGTAATTCCTTTAAATTGCTACTAGTCATAAAGTTATGAATGGATTTGAACCCAATTTGGTCAGAAACATCCTTGGCAGAAGGGGAACAGATTTTGCATAAATGGTGACTCTGACCCCAGAGGGGCCAAAAGGGCGGGGCCCATTAGGGGAAATAGAGGTAATTCCTTTAAATCGCTACTAGTTGTTAAGTTATGAAGGGATTTGAACCCAATTTGGTCAGAAACATCCTTGGGAGAAGGGGAACAGATTTTGCATAAATGGTGACTCTGACCTCCGAGGGGCCAAAGGGGCGGGGCCCAATAGGGGAAATAGAGGTAATTCCTTTAAATCGCTACTAGTCATAAAGATTTGAATGGATTTGAACCCAAGTTGGTCAGAAGCATCCTTTGGGGAAGGGGAACAGATTTTGCATAAATGGTAGCTCTGACCCCAGAGGGGCCAAAGGGGCGGGGCCCAATAGGGGAAATAGAGGTAATTCCTTTAAATCGCTACTTGTCATAAAATTATGAATGGATTTGAACCCAATTTGGTCAGAAACATCCTTGGTGGAAGGGGAACAGATTGTGCATAAATGGTGACTCTGACCCCCGAGGGGCCAAAAGGGCGCGGCCCAATAGGTGAAATAGAGGTAATTCCTTTGAATCGCTACTAGTCATAAAGTTATGAATGGATTTGAACCCAATTTGGTCAGAAACATCCTTGGGGGAAGAAGAACAGATTTTGCATAAATGGTGACTCTGACCCCAAAGGGGCGGGGCCCAATAGGGGAAATAGGGGTAATTATTTTAAATCGCTACTTATCATAAAGTTATGAATGGATTTGAACCCAATTTAATTAGAAACATCCTTGGGGGAAGAAGAACAGATTTTGCATAAATGGTGACTCTGACCCCCGAGGGGCCAAAGGGGCGGGGCCCAATAGGTGAAATAGAGGTAATTCCTTTGAATCACTACTAGTCATAAAGTGAGGAATGCATGTTCTAAAAGCAATTCTTGAGGTCTTTCAGACCTTAGAGAGTCAGGACTTCATTAATCTTTAAAGCAGTTTGGATTCCCACACTATAACCATATATAGCATTGTTAGAGATTAACAAATAAAACAAATTGAATATGAACATTATTTTGACATTTGGCCTAATCCAACCAGGTGAGCGATGCAGGCCCCATGGGCCTCTTGTTGTATATGTATTAACAAATTGAACATGAACATTATTTTGACATTTGGTCAAATCCAACCAGGTGAGCGATACAGGCCCCATGGGCCTCTTGTTATGCAATTAACTTGTAATTTCTTCAAGAAACATAATTTCATTGCTTTGTTAGGTTTATTTCTTGTCAATTTGGGAAACTTGACCAGGGAAATTGCAGTGATAATAAAAAAAAAATGATCTCTGTTTGCTTGTCTGGGGTCATGGACTTCAGAAAATATTTGTTGGGGCCCATAGAAATTCTGGAAATATTGAAATTTTACATAGTGGTACCAGAAAATGTAGATTTATCATGGAAATTGCTCAACTTTTTTTCTGGAATGTCTCTGCACCATGTGCATCAATTCAGGTTAATTGCAGGAGGAGTGACAATGGACAGGGAACCAGTGTATGGTGGACTAGATGATGGCCAGGTTGAGGCTCTGCTACCCGACTGTGACACCTGTGTAGCCGTAGAAATCGCCACAATCATCAACCCTGCCCACTTTTACATCATTTTGCCCTGGGGAAAAAGGACTCTGGACACACTACTTGATCCTAGATCCACTGGTAAGTGCAGGAATGATTAAGTCCAAATCTCTTTAACTAGAAACCAGTAACTTAATAAATTTATTTACTGTGTGTTCACCAATAAATAAAAATTTGCCATAGTCTACAGTTACAGATGCTGAAACCTACCAGCTACAATAAATAAAAGTGGGAAAAGGCATTGGTATGGTATTAATATAAGTAGGGGAATGAGTCAGTTTTTAGCCTAGCTACCAGTTGAAGTTTGTTATTACTATTTTTCAGTAAGTTCTCCTTGAAAGTTTATCGCTATTTCTCAGAAAGTTTGCAATCACTATTTCTTGGAAAGTTTGTAATTGTTATTTCTCGGAAAGTTCATTCAGATCTTTCTTGGATTCCATATGAAATTTCCCCTTGTTATCAAATGATTAAGAGGGTGAGGAGAAAGAAAGGAAAAGTAGAGAGAAGATCAGTCTTGCAGGACCAATAAAGATAATTCAATGGTGGGCACCGAGATCCCTTTGCGTCAGTTTGCGATCTCTTTTCTCCACATTACCATAGTGATTTTCAATCCAACAATCGGGAGCAGGGATAATGCCACTTATTTTGGCTCCTTAATGTTACTTCTAATTTCTGTGTTAATTATAATGACAGAAGAAATTTATATAACTTGTACAAGCTAATTATCAGCCGCCCAACAAAGTTGGTAGGTGATATACAAATGGGTTCTGTCCATCTTTCCGCACGATATCTTTTGAAGGAATGATAAGATTTTGATGAAACTTGTTTGGTAGACTTATTACCTAAACTCCTCACTCAAGTTTGATTATCACCATATTCTGCACATATTTAATGAGGCTGCTGTGATCTGATTGGCTGATTGCTTTTCACGCAATATCTTTTGAAGGAATTATTGGATTTTGATAAAACTTGCTTGGTATAGACTTATTACCTAAATACCTTGGTCAAGTTTATTATCGGCATATTCCGCACCTGTTTAATGAGGCTGCTGTGGTATGATTGGCCGTTAGCTTTATGCACAAAATAACTTTTGAAGGAATGATCAGATTTTGATGAAAATTGCTTGGTAGACTTGTTTATGTTGATTACTCTCACATGAACTTGATGACTGAATACAAATACATGTACATGTAATGATTCTTCATACTATGTCATGTGTTTCATGTTTTTATGCATTTTGCCCACTTTAATTTCATGTAATACAATATTTGCATGGGTGGAGGGATCTTGATGACTATGTCATTGTTTTAGAAATTGTCATTTTGTCGTTAGATTGTGTAGATGTAGAACTTGTCTTATTTTACATTCTACAGATCCTGGAGAAGATGACGAGACATTAGATGAGCTAGTAACATCACTGCAGTGAGTATAAAAACAGTTTTAAATGAATGCTTAAAGCCTGAATTTTATAAATGCATCATGAAAAATATATCTCTCATATAATATAAGTATTGTCCAATTTTGCATACAGGTGATTTTATGTTATAGCGGTGTATTAAAAGTTTTTTATCCGGAGAATTCCTTTCGGTTTTTAACCATTTTCCAATCTCTTGAAAACTAAATAGGCTTTATAATAATGATAAGTAGTTGAATTTGTAGGTCAGTTGCTACTACTAATGTCAGTGTTTGGTTTCTACTGATAATATGTAAACATGTTCTGTTTTGTTTGTTGTCTATGACGAGGTTACAGTGAAAATGTATTTGTATACCTTGTATTATTAAAAAAAATCCTTAACCTTTTTTAATTGTCACTTAAATATGATATAAGTCCTGTCTTGATTATATTTTATAAATGTGTCAAAATTTAAAAACAAAAACAAAACTATCCTGGAAATTGTCTTAGTTTGTAAAAACTTTCCTAGCAGATTTAGAAAATATTTATAAACAGTTACATGTAGCATTCATTTGATTTATATACCGTATTTGACCTAATAAGGGCGCCTACCCTAATAAGGGCGCCCCTACCTTTTTTCAAGGAAATAAATCTTTGACTGAGTGTCAAAATGGTGTCAAAATGGTGTTCAAAAGTAATAATTCATGTGAAATATTTTGCTACTTTATGTGTTCAATTTTCTTCAACAAATTAAGTAACTGAAACACATGTTTTCGCCACATTTTGTGAATTCCTACAGGCTACAGATGACATGTCAGTGCAAAGAGCACCCAAAACTAAACACACATACAAATAATAACTTACCATCTTTATTTGAAGATAAAGTAAAGACTTCATTCTTGTTGATAAATAACTTCTGTTCAGAACAGAAAGCTAGTAAAAGACATTGTAAATCAATTATTAGGTAAAAGAAAACGATGTCTGATATGATCTGGGAAATCACCTGTTTCTATAAATAGAACACAAAAGAGTTCCATTTGAACATAAATGGTGGAACACACGTTCTCTGGTCTAAAGATCAGCTGGCATGGTTAACAAGTTTACAGGAGTATTCAAGTGATGTTTAAGCTTAATATATGATAATGAATAGATATCTTCATCTGGAATGTTTTTATGACTGAATATTTTACCGTTTCCACAACCTTGGGTATTCTGCTATAAGGTATAGTCTGTTTCATAAAACTTCAGAATAACTAATCTTAATAAGGGCGCCCCCACTGTCAATTACCCGCGCCCTGCGCCCTTATTAGGTCAAATACGGTATAAATATCACAATTATTAGCAAATTTCAAACCTTGTGAATTGAGTTCTCATATTTCTATATGTGTATGTCAATATAATTTTCTACTTTGTAATGCTGTCAGTGTCATAATATATTGTCATGTGTATTGGTAGTTCTATGATCTGAGTGATGGTTTGCTGTTAACAGGAGACGCTATGGAAACATGACATTTCCACAGAGGACATTAGTACATTATGCAGAGGGTGAGCTAGTGGTAGCTCGCTTTGCGCAAGATGGACGCTGGTATCGCGCCAAAGTCCTCTGTTCCGATGACAGAGAGCGAAATACAAGGATTCAGGTATATTTTGTTAATTTAAATATCCATCAACAATTTCTAGACAATAGCAAAGATGAAGATATATTAAGGGACATTTTACTTAATTACTAGTATGTCTCAATCTCCTTCGAATGAAAGAAGACATGATGCAATTAGTATTGTCCTTCTTGTTATTCTAATAATTTTTTTGTCAAGGCACTCATTTCTAACCTGTTGAAGATATCTGAACAAAACTTGCAATATACTTGTATCACCAAAACTTGGTGTGCAGTTCACACTGTGACCTTAACCTCAAGGTCAGCAGTCAAAGAAGTGAATTTTCCAAATAATTTCTTGTTCAGATGAAAACTTTTAAACCATTATAAGATATATCAATAGAAGTTGCTGTGTATCTTTATCACCTGCTAACAAAATGAATATGTGGTGTCTTAAATATTCCTCTCTATAATATGTAGTGGCTTAAATATCCTCTCTATGATGTTTGTTGTTTTCAATATTCCTCTATATAATATGTTGTGTCTTAGATATTCCTCCCTATAAGATGTGATGTCTTAAATATTCCTCTATATAATATGTGGTGTCTTAAATATTCCTCCCTATAAGATGTGGTGTCTTAAATATTCCTCCCTATAATATGTGGTGTCTTAAATATTCCTCCCTATAATATGTGGTGTCTTAAATATTCCTCCCTATAATATGTGGTGTCTTAAATATTCCTCCCTATAAGATGTGGTGTCTTAAATATTCCTCCCTATAATATGTGGTGTCTTAAATATTCCTCCCTATAAGATGTGGTGTCTTAAATATTCCTCTATATAATATGTGGTGTCTTAAATATTCCTCCCTATAATATGTGGTGTCTTAAATATTCCTCCCTATAAGATGTGGTGTCTTAAATATTCCTATCTATAATATGTGGTGTCTTAAATATTCCTCCCTATAATATGTGGTGTCTGAAATATTCCTCTATATAATATGTAGTATCTTCTATATTCCTCTATATAATATGTGGTGTCTTAAATATTCCTCTCTATAATATGTTGTGTCTTAGATATTCCTCCCTATAAGATGTGATGTCTTAAATATTCCTCTATATAATATGTGGTGTCTTAAATATTCCTCCCTATAAGATGTGGTGTCTTAAATATTCCTCCCTATAATATGTGGTGTCTTAAATATTCCTCCCTATAAGATGTGGTGTCTTAAATATTCCTCTATATAATATGTGGTGTCTTAAATATTCCTCCCTATAAGATGTGGTGTCTTAAATATTCCTCTCTATAATATGTGGTGTCTTAAATATTCCTCCCTATTAGAAGTAGTGGTTTAAATATTCCTCTTTAAGATATGTAGTCAATAGAATATTCCTCTATATAATAAGTGGTGTCTTTAATATTCCTCCCTATAATATGTAGTATCTTAAATATTCCTCCCCATAATATGTAGTATCTTAAATATTCCTCCCTATCATATGTGGTGTCTTAAATATTCCTCCCTATCATATGTAGTATCTTAAATATTCCTCCCTGATATCACAGTCTGTTATAAACTGAGAATAAACACACTCCAAATGTTACCCTTATCATGATCAATGTCTAAAAATTATTAGGAGCTTTGATGTCAATGTTAGGAGCTTTAATGTCAAATTGACATCATTGTAGTTTCTTTCAGAAATTTTGTTTTGTTTCTCATCAGGTGTTCTACGTGGATTTCGGGAACAAGGAATGGGTATCAGAGCGAGATATAAAACCCATGGAACCTCAGTTTCTACATTTACCTTTCCAAGCCATTGAATGTTTCCTTGTAGACATAGAACCAACTGGTCATGCAGATCATTTCTCACAGAAAGCCAAGTAAGTAATAAAGAGCAGGATTCCATAAAAGCCAGGAGTAATTTTAAAATCAATATCTGGCAGCATAATTCTGTACATTTTTCGAGAATTTCTTTTAGAATTTATTCTAGGGATAACCATCACACTATAGCTAGAGATTTATGTGGAACCTGTGCAGGGTTAGTACGGGCCTTGAGAAAGCCTTGAATTTCACCTTGGGCCTTGAAAAGCCTTGAATTTCACCTTTGGCCTTGAAAAGCCTTGAAAATTGGTTTACAGCCTTGAAAAATCCTTGAATTTTAAGGTTTCATTAGGATAAGTGAAACCCTGGTCACTGATCATTTGGATTCAGTTATAAGTTGCCTTTTTGTTCTCTTGTTCCCTCTCAATTTTACTTAGATGATGCGTAAAATGGGCCTTGAATATTTAATTTAGACATTGAAAAAGGCTTGAAATGGCCTTGAATTTGGTTTGACATAAACCGTATGAACCCTGCTGTGACCATATAGCCTCTATTTTGACTCACTGATCACGTGAACAGACATAAATGGAGCATGTGATTGCTAATTTTCACCAAATCTCATAAAATCTTGTTGAAAAAACTACCAAGTTTGTAACCAAAAATGGCATTGGCCAAAATACTGGAGGGAATAAGAAAATGCAGGAATTTAGGCTCTCCTTTTAGGGGGAATAAACAGCTTGAAATTGTCTCATGCAGCCGGGTGGTATGGCATTTATGAAAATTGTGTGTAAAAAATAACATCAGTATCTGGTAATACTTATTATTGGTGCTTGGGCTGGTACTTAATAAGAATAATTCAATTCATTTCTTTGTTTTAAGAGATTTTTTTTTTTTTTTTTTTTTCAGGAAAATGTTTCAAGAAATGACTGACGGCAAGACTCTGGTAGCTTACGTCAAATCTAGGTGAGTGTTTTTGTGTACATTAGTTGACACCAGTGTGTAATTTGTATTATTAGCTCACCTGGTCCGAAGGACCAAGGTGAGCTTATGCCATACCGTTGCGTCCGTCGTCCGTCGTCCGTCCGTCCGTCGTCTGTCGTCCGTCGTCCGTCGTCCGTTGTCCGTCCGTCCGTCAACAATTGACTTCTTCTTCATAACCACTGATCAGAATTTGACGAAATTTTGTCAGAAGCATCCCTATGGGGTGTGGACTCAAAATTGTACAAATGGTGGGGCTGACCCCCCAGGGGTCTGAGGGGCGTGGCAAAAAGGGGTCAATTTGGCTATATTAATATAAACGACTTCTTCTCTGAAACCAAGCAAAGGATATCGCTCCTATTTGCCTGGTAGCATCACTATGGGGTGAGGATTCAAAATTGTACAAATGGTGGGGCTGACCCCCTGGGGGCCTGAGGGCGGGGCCAAAATGGGTCAATATACCTATATTTATATCAACGACTTCTTCTCTGAAACCAAGCAATGGATATTGCTCATATTTGCCTGGTAGCATCACTATGAGATGGGGATTCAAAATTGTACAAATGGTGAGGCTGACCCCACGGGGGCCTGAGGGGCGGGGCCAAATGTGGTCAATTGGGCTATATTGATATAAACGACTTCTCCTCTGAAACCGAGCAATGGATATTGCTCATATTTTCCTGGTAGCATCAGTATGGGGTGGGGATTCAAAATTGTACAAATGGTAAGGCTGACCCCACGGGGGCCTGAGGGGCGGGGCCAAGAAGGGTCAATTTGGCTATATTGATATGAACAACTTCTCCTCTGAAATCAAGCAACAGATATTGCTCGTATTTGACTGTGAGCATCCCTTTGGGGCCAGGATTCAAAATTGTACAAATGGTGGGGCCGACCTACCTGGGGCCTGAGGGGCGGGGCCAAAAGGGGTCAATTTGGCTAAATTGATATAAACAACTTCTTCTCTGAAACTAAGCTATGGATATCGCTCATATTTGCCTGCTTCAACCCCCGGGTTAGGGATTCAAAACTGTATAAATGACAGAGCTGACCCCCGGGGAGCTAAGAGGCGGGGCCAAAAGGGGTCATTTTGGCAGAATTGATATAAACAACTTCTTCTCTGAAACTAAGCAATGGAT
Organism: Pecten maximus; assembly: GCF_902652985.1. Lineage (NCBI taxonomy): Eukaryota > Metazoa > Mollusca > Bivalvia > Pectinida > Pectinidae > Pecten > Pecten maximus. The sequence continues at coordinate 33,007,612 of NC_047021.1, forward strand.
ATATCACTCACATTTGTATGGTAGCATGGTCATGGGGTGGGGATTCAAAATTGTACAAATTTTGGGGTTGACCCCCCCCCCCCCAGGGGACTTAGGGGTGGGGCCAAAAAGGGTCAATTTGGCTAAATTGATATGAACAACTTCTATGAAACAGCTCATATTTGACTGGTAGCATCCTTTTGGTTAGGGATTCAAAATTTTATAACGGAAGGAACTGACCCCAGGGTGCAGAGGGCGGGGTGAAAAGGGGTCAGTTGGTTTAAACAACTTCTTTTCTGAAACTAAGCAATGGATATCGCTCACATTTGTGTGGTAGCATCTGGGGTTGCGCCAAAAGTCAATTTCATTTCATGGATTAATGCATTTTTGGCATAAAAACCTCACGTACCCATATAAAATGCCTATGATATATATTGACATAGCAATACCAGTGACAATATACTTAATCATCATTCTTGTTTCATATCTCATGAAATCCAGGTGAGCGATACAGGCCCTCTGGGCCTCTTGTATTGTATGTAATGGTATTGAAAAGCTTTTAGCAACAGTTTTGTACATGTATATGTTTGACATCAGTGTGTAATTGTATGGATTTATCATGTTGTATGATTGATGTTGCAGGTCATGGAGTGGCTGTTTGTACATAGACCTGTTTGACACAAGTGGAGAGGAAGATATCAATATTGGCAAGGTGCTCATTGCTCAGGGCCAAGCCCAGGTACCCAGGCCCCATTCGGAAACAAGCCTGACAAGTCGGTCGGGCAGTGAGGGCTCCCTTCTCCTCATTCCTGGCTGAGACAAGACAGTCTGGTAGTGAAGGCTTCCTTCTCTTCATTCCTGGCTGAGACGAGCGGTCTTGTACTGACTTGTAGTGAAGGCTTCCTTCTCATTTCATGCTTAGACAAGTCAGTCAGTGAGGATTCCCTTCTCTTCATTCCTGGCTGATTCTGTCCTCACTGAAGATTTGGTTCAAATACTCAAGACTGTTGAATTCTGTGATTCTTGGATTTGTGATCTGTTGTATCAATATGATGACTTCCCCCGTCATCATTGATATTTATAATGATCTTATATTGAATATCAATGTCAAATTGTTATAACCCAATACATGTACCTTTTACGTAGTCTTTTTGATGTAATCAACATATGATGGTGCTTGATCTTGTCTAATGGTGCTGTATTTCACTGTCATGCTGATATCGTAATGTCCCAATAGTTTGGACACAATTGAATGACATATTTAATGTGAGGTGGGTAGGGAGTGTGGGTAAAATTGATTTCATACTTATTTACAGAACAAGGCTAGGTACTTGATTGGTAGTCGCGATTCCAACTTTTTTCACTTCTAAATTTTTTTGGAAAATTTTTGAAAGTTCATTTAATAATAAATGTATCAATTTATATGAATAAGGTTATGAATTTCTGATGTCAAACACTTGATCCTGTGTTAAAGCCATGGAAACCATTATCTCCCGAGGTTGTACAATTTCCTGTTGTAAAACACTCAATCTTTTGTAGGACTTATCATACCTGGAGTTTTAATTCCTGTTGTACGACACTCAATCTTTTGTAGGACTCATTATCATACCTGGGATTTTAATTCCTGTTGTACAACACTCAATCTTTTGTAGGACTCATTATCATACCTGGAGTTTTAATTCCTGTTGTACAACACTCAATCTTTTGTAGGACTCATTATCATACCTGGAGTTTTAATTCCTGTTGTACAACACTCAATCTTTTGTAGGACTCATTATCATACCTGGAGTTTTAATTCCTGTTGTACAACACTCAATCTTCTGTAGGACTTAATCATACCTGGGGGTTTAATTCCTGTTGTACAACACTCAATCTTTTGTAGGACTTATCATACCTGGAGTTTTAATTCCTGTTGTACAACACTCAATCTTTTGTAGGACTTATCATACCTGGAGTTTTAATTCCTGTTGTACAACACTCAATCTTTTGTAGGACTTAATCATACCTGGGGGGTTTAATTCCTGTTGTACAACACTCAATCTTTTGTAGGACTTATCATACCTGGAGTTTTAATTCCTGTTGTACAACACTCAATCTTTTGTAGGACTTTTCATACCTGGAGTTTTAATTCCTGTTGTACGACACTCAATCTTTTGTAGGACTTAATCATACCTGGAGTTTTAATTCCTGTTGTACAACACTCAATCTTCTGTAGGACTTAATCATACCTGGGGGGTTTTAATTCCTGTTGTACAACACTCAATCTTTTGTAGGACTCATTATCATACCTGGAGTTTTAATTCCTGTTGTACGACACTCAATCTTTTGTAGCACTTAATCATACCTGGAGTTTTAATTCCTGTTGTACAACACTCAATCTTCTGTAGGACTTAATCATACCTGGGGGGTTTTAATTCCTGTCTTTTGTAGAACTTACATCTTATATTATTCCTGGTGACTTATACCTATTTAATTCCTGTTGTCAAACATATTTGTGGAACGAGAAACACAAATACCATGATCTGAATATCTGCTATCCATTAATTAACCTTCTGCCAAACAATAGCATGAAATTCTTTAATACAATAATGCTGTTTCAAATAATAAAAAAAAATCTTTCTGATCATTTTATAGGACCAAGTTTATACAGTTATAGACTGACAATAGAACTGGAAAAGAGAATGTTTGCCTTCTGTAAAGTACTTGGAAATGCACTGTTTTAGAAATAAGTCTTATAGAAATGGTACCTTGGTTAATGAGAGTTCAACATGGAACCATTAGGTTACACACACATATTTCATTTAAAAAAAAGGGGGGGGGGGGGGGGGGGGGGGGCACTTCTGTTCGTGTATCAACTGCTATACATGCTATACATATCAAATTAATAAACTCTTAATAGAGAGATTAGTGCAGGAGTGGAGTAGAAACTCATTTTGAACCTTTTACAGGGTTATGTTGGAAGTCTTGATCAAGCAGGTTGTTCCAACACTGGATATTCAAGTTTGTCCAATTAAAAAAATAATCTAGTTTGAGATATGTCGACAATTTTTTTTCTTTTGGAAGCCAAAAGGACGCTTTCAACATATGACATATTGTTGACTCATTCTGTGACAATGATTTTTTTCTGTTGTTATTAATTGCATTATTTGTTTTTACTATTTTGTTAATAAAGAACAGACAAGTAGTCATATTGAAAGCTTTTAATGATTTTATTGTCAATACAAACATCATACCAAATATAACATACTTATGCACACATAGTCTTATATTGAAGCTCTGAACAGTATTCTCTATGTACCTTGAAACACATTTCAATTACACTGACCAGAAATGTGTGATATCAATCTAATGAAAACAGATGGCACTCTTATTTTGATGAACGTAAAAACCTAGGATTATAGTCATTACTTTGTAACAGTAGCATTGACTGATGAGGGTAAAGGTTTCACATTTGTTAAGCAAAAACACTTCAAATTCATAAGTCTCATATAATGCCATGTAGTTATTGCTTTATTTATACCTAAAGGTAAATGGAGTTAAAATTTCTGTCACGCAATTAACTTCTTTAGAACAGCTGAACACAACAACAATACAATAAATCTTGCTGATACTTGGCTGCTTTCATCATTAGCCTTTAAACTCATCCAGAAACTGTTACATGTATGTATTCTTTTTTCCCTCGAGAACAATCAAAGTGGGAGCTTAGCTTGTTCCCTCAGCCTTCTGATTCAACTGGCACTGTCGACGCCTTAAAATCTTGCTGTCACATTGCACTTGCTATCAGAACTCTAAAAACCTCATTTATCATATAGACAAAACAAAAATTGTTCGGCAATCTAATTTCCGCAACTACCTAGTGGTAAATCATCGGCATTGATGATATATTAGTGCTTAATGAAGAAAGAAAACAAAATCAACTATCGGTCTGCATCTCCGATTACTAAGTTGGTAATGAGCAGCTTACAGTTTTACAGATCTACGTCCACGTATTTGAAGTAAAGAGAGACGCGGAAGCACGATTCTGGTTCATCACAAGTATTCGCTCTGCACCACTGCAATTTGCACGGTTTCCTCTGGCCCTGATACCATGTCTGGCTTACACCAGACACGTAGGCTTGACATAGGCTTGACATGTCTGTTTTTAAAGGCCAGAGGAAACTCGGTATAGCCCGGGACGATAAATAATGGGTTCATCGACATTGAAGTAAACGTATAAAGAGAATGGCACGTTATTGTCAAGCTCTGCTGTTTCCTCTTACTCTGGTTCTCCAGGTTGCTTTTTGTTACCTATTTACAAATATCCTTGTAATCCTGAAAGTTAACTGCTGAAAACAAACGCATGAGAGCATGATTTTGTGCATTATACCATCAAGATCGACACATTCACATGTTTTATTTCGGTTTCACAAAGTAAAGATTTATGTATTAAATGTTTAAAACGAAAGAACAAATTAATTATCGATGATTATCCAATGCCCTATGTACATTTATTAGCCCACCATTAGCCCACCATCATCAGATGGTGGGCTATTCAAATCGCCCTGCGTCCGTTGTCCATTATTCGTCGTCCGGCCGTCCCTCTGTCCATAAACAATTCTTGTTATCGCTATTTCTCAGAAAGTGCTGAAGGGATCTCAAATTTCATATATAGGTTCCCCTTGGTTCCTAGTTATGCATATTGCATTTTGAGACCAATCGGAAAACAACATGGCCGACAGGCAGCCATCTTTAATTTTGTCTATTGAAGTTTGTTATCGCTATTTCTCAGAAATTACTGAAAGGATCCTTCTCAAATTTCATATGTAGGTTCTCCTTGGTCCCTGGTATTGTATTTTTGGACCAATCTGAAAACAACATGGCCGACAGACAGCCATTATCGCTAAATCTTAAATTTGTTATATAGGTTCCCTTTGTTTGAAAAGTACTAGAGGGCAGTTTCTGAATTTACACAGATTAGTAAGACTTAGAGGAAGGGAAAAGTATAGAAAAGATCAATCTGACATGGAACCTATAAAGATCATTGAATGGTGGGCGCCAAGATCCCTCTGGGATCTCTTGTATAATCCTGGTCTGCATGTTGCTTGTACTTTGAAATTATGTTCATGAAAGCATGCAAATTAGGAGTAAAAAAAAGAAAATAATAATATTGTCAAAACTATATTTTTAGCCCACCATCATCAGATGGTGGGCTATTCAAATCGCCCTGCGTCCGTGGTCCGTCCGTCCCTCCGTCCGTAAACAATTCTTGTTATCGCTATTTCTCAGAAAGTACTGAAGGGATCTTTCTCAAATTTCATATGTAGGTTCCCCTTGGTGCCTAGTTATGCATATTGCGTTTTGAGACCAATCTGAAAACAACATGGCCGACAGGCAGCCATCTTGGATTTTGACAATTGAAGTTTGTTATCGCTATTTCTGAGAAAGTACTGAAGGGATCTTTCTCAAATTTCATATGTAGGTTTCCCTTGGTGCCTAGTTATGCATAATGCGTTTTGAGACCAATCGGAGAACAATATGGCCAACAGGCAGCCATCTTGGATTTTGACAATTGAAGTTTGTTATCGCTATTTCTGAGAAAGTACTGAAGGGATCCTTCTCAAATTTCATATGTAGGTTCCCCTTGGCGTCTAGTTATGCATATTGCGTTTTGAGACCAATCTGAAAACAACATGGCCGACAGGCAGCCATCTTGGATTTTGACAATTGAAGTTTGTTATCGCTATTTCTGAGAAAGTACTGAAGGGATCTTTCTCAAATTTCATATGTGGGTTTCCCTTGGTGTCTAGTTATGCATATTGCGTTTTGAGACCAATCGGAAAACAACATGGCCAACAGGCAGCCATCTTGGATTTTGACAATTGAAGTTTGTTATCGCTATTTCTGAGAAAGTACTGAATGGATCTTTCTCAAATTTCATATGTACATGTAGGTTCCCCTTGGTGCCTAGTTATGCATATTGCGTTTTGAGACCAATCGGAAAACAACATGGCTGGCAGGCAGCCATCTTGGATTTTGACAATTGAAGATTGTTATCGCTATTTCTGAGAAAGTACTGAATGGATCTTTCTCAAATTTCATATGGAGGTTCCCCTTGGTGCCTCGTTATGCACATTGCATTTTGAGACCAATTGGAAAACAACATGGCCGACAGACCGCCATCTTGGATTGACAATTGAAGTTTGTAATCACTATTTCTCAGAAAGTACTGAAGGGATCTTTCTCAAATTTCATATGTAGGTTCCCGTTGGTGCCTAGTTATGCATATTGCATTTTGAGGCCAATCTGAAAGTAACATGGCCGACAGGCAGCCATCATGGATTTTGACAATTGAGGTTTGTTATCGCTATTTCTGAGAAAGTACTGAAGGGATCTTTCTCAAATTTCATATGGAGGTTCCCCTTGGTGCCTCGTTATGCATATTGCATTTTGAAACCAATTGGAAAACAACATGGCCGACAGACCGCCATCTTGGATTTTGACGATTGAAGTTTGTTATCGTTATTTCTCAAAGTACTGAAGGGATCTTTCTCAAATTTCATAAGTAGGTTCCCCTTAGTCCCTTGTATTGCATTTTGGGACCAGTCTGTCCTGAAAACAACCTGGCAAACAAACAGCCATTATAACTAAATCTCAAATTTCTTATATAGCTAGGATTCCCTTGTTTGAAAAGTACTGGAGGGATGTCTCAATTTGCACAGATTAGTAAAATGAAGGGAAAAGTAGAGAAAAGATCAATCTAACATAGAACCTATAAAGATCATTCAATGGTGGGCGCCAATATCCCTCTGGGATCTCTTGTTGTTGTTGACAACATACAATGATATACAATGATATATAGAAATAACATAATTATAGTTTTCTTATATGAAGACAACTGAACAGACTACGAAATATTATAACTTTACATTCTGGCAAATAAGTAAAATTAGTGAGGATGTTTAGGGAGGGGAGTCAACAAAGTGTTGTTATTTTTCTGCCTCGTAAAAACTTTGACATTGCAGCCACGGTGGCCATTTTGTAACATGATTGCGCAATCATGGTTTTCCTGAACAACACCTATCTCATACTTGTTCTCAAATTCCACCTGTGGGATTCAGCTATAAATTACCAAAAATGATCCTGAGATGGTTCTGACCAAGTGTTGTTATTTATTGGGTCGGTCAGAAATCAAAGATGGCCACCGTGGCAGCCATCTTGAAAAACACATTTTAAACTTCTTTTCCAGTTTCACTACTGGTGCCATATTGATAAGAAATGAGAGCCAACAAAGGGTTGTTATTTTTCTACCTCTTAAAAACTTTGGCATGGCAGCCACGTGCACGGCGGCCATTTTGTAACATGCTTGTGCAATCATGGTTTTTTCTGAACAACACTTATTTCAAACTTGTTCTCAAATTCCACCAGTGGGATTCAGCTCTTACTTACCAGAAATGATCCTGAGATAGTCATGATCAAGTGTTGTTATTTTTAGGGTTGATCCAAATTCCAAGATGGCCCTCATGGCCAACAGTGTCACTTTACTCGCTACAGAGAATACATACTAAAATAGTATAAGGGTCTTTAATTTAGAGTCAGATGACCGTTAAGGCCCATGGGCCTCTTGTCTTGTAAGATAACTATGTACATTTATATAATCCAAGTCTGCATGTTGCTTGTACTTTGAAATTATGTTCATGAAAACATAAAAATTAGGAGGAAAACTAGAAAATAATAATATTGTCAAAACTATATCTTTATTTTTGTTGTTGACAACATACAATGCTATATAGAAATAACAGAATTAAAGTTTTCTTATATGAAGGCAATTGAACATACTACGAAATACAACTATACATTCTGGCATTAATCTTTAACTTAACATGGTATAAATCTTTAATTAAAGGACTTTGTAATAGATTCAATGAATTGATTAAAAGTAAAAATGTGAGATCCCTGATTTATAAGAATATTGATATCGATAATATTTTATCAATGTGTTTGTCACATTTGTAAAACGGCAGGTTATCCCCTTGTGTTAATGGATTTCGTGTGTGCTATTTAAATGCTCTATATCTCGCGTAACATAGGCTGGTTTTTCCTGCTAGACAGCCTACCCGTATGTAAAGCTATTATTTACTGCATCTACGTCATTGCCGAGGTTTAAATTAACACCAGGAAGTTATTTTTACAATTATTCATTCGGAGGGTCTGCGCTATGAGGGGTTCATCGGAATAACTAGGGTATGTACTCTACTGTATATAGTTTTTATTCCCGGATTCGATCACAAATATTCTGTAGCTCGATGATCATGACCGTACGTTGGACACTTATGAAACTTGGCGTGGATAATGGTCATGTGACTTGCTGTATATGTGAACTAGGTTTTTATTGTGTCAGTCCACAGCCATTTGTATTTGGTCATTAATAATAATTAGAATTATCCTCGATATGTACCAATTGCAGATATGTAGTACACATCAAGGATAATTTTAACTCTAGTGTTAGCGACCAGATACAAGTGCCTGTGGCCAGTCATCACAGTCAAAATGGCTAGAACTTCCTTTAAGGTTATGAACCATGTCGAAAACGTTGATATAGACATGCTTTTGATTATCGAAAGTTTGGTACAAATATATGTTATGTCAGATTTGTCCAACACTACCGACATTAATGTAAGTTCAGTTTGTTGAGTTAACCAAATGACCCCCACCCATATGTATTAGACCCGTCTGTCTATATGAGTGTATTGGCAGACGAGTCTAATACCTATATGTCTCCATCCGGTGACTTCCGATCGGTCAAAGATACTGTCGTATTTCATTCTAATTTGATATGTAAATGTATTTGACCTTACGAAAACAAAACTCAACCAATGTCATAGACGACAATGGAGGTAATTAACGCGACTTGTGTGAATAACCCCGTTTGATATGCTAATGTCTTTTACATCAAATATTTTCAGTTCACCAGGTCGAAGGACGTGTCATGTCATGGCATGATCTCTCGTCCGTCTAGCAACTTTTTCCTATTAACAATAACTAATCGTGAACGACTTTCGTTAGGAACATTCCTGGGGAAAGGCGATCAATGTTTGTTCCACTGGTGATCGAATTTGCCCCCTTTGGGCTTTGCTGATGGGAAAAGGACCAAAATTGGTAAATCAGCTAATTCTTCAAAATCTTTTTATCTTCTGTAAGAATAACAATTTTTTGAAAATTCTTACTGAGGTGTCCTTGGCTAAAAGGCCGATTTTGTATAGATGTTGAGTCTAATATGTGTGTTATAGTAATCATGTTGCGATAGGCAGTCAAAATGCATGACGGAACGAGGCCCTGAATTATCATTAAATGTACTGAGGAAGGGTTCTCTATTGATCTTACTGGTAACCTCAATTCGTGTAATCTCCTAACATCTTTGCACCTATCTATACAATAGTAGGACGAGACCCAAACAACTATAAATAAACAATCAATGATAACACACTTTCTATAGATATAATCAGGAACATTTCCACTGTTAGAATTTAATAACGCGCATACATATTTCATAGTAAGCTATTAAAAGGAACACGTCACCAAACTATAAAAATAGATCTGGCTTGAACTTGCGTGTAGTCTATTTCTGTTTTGGTAATTTCCATTGACATCTCATGGCGAGCTATTAAAAGAAACACGTCACCAAACATTATAAATAGATAGGGCTTAAACTTACGGGTAGTCTATGTCTGTTTTCGTATTATCCGTTCATATTTTACGGATTCCCTGCTCTATAGATATTGAATTAAAATTTTCTGATGCAAAGGCAATGGCAAGCAGACTACAAAATACAGCAATACATTACAGTATTAATCTTTAACATGTCATGGTATAAATCTTTTATAATTTAAGGACTTTGTAATAAAGTCAATGGATTGATTGAAAGTAAAAATTTTGTGCGATTCCTTGAGTTATGAGAATATTGATATCGATAATCTTTTATCACTGTGTTTGTCACATTTGTAAAAGTGCAGGTTATCCCCTTGTGTTAATGGATTTCGTGTGTGCTATTTAAATGCTCTATATCTCGCGTAACATAGGCTGGTTTTTCCTGCTAGACAGCCTACCCGTATGTAAAGCTATTATTTACTGCATCTACGTCATTGCCGAAGTTATTTTTACAATTATTCATTCGGAGGGTCTGCGCTATGAGGGGTTCATCGGAATAACTAGGGTATGTACTCTACTGTATATAGTTTTTATTCCCGGATTCGATCACAAATATTCTGTAGTTCGATGATCATGACCGTACGTTGGACACTTATGAAACTTGGCGTGGATAATGGTCATGTGACTTGCTGTATATGTGAACTAGGTTTTTATTGTGTCAGTCCACAGCCATTTGTATTTGGTCATTAATAATAATTAGAATTATCCTCGATATGTACCAATTGCAGATATGTAGTACACATCAAGGATAATTTTAACTCTAGTGTTAGCGACCAGATACAAGTGCCTGTGGCCAGTCAACACAGTCAAAATGGCTAGAACGGCCTTTAAGGTTATGAACCATGTGAAAAACGTCGATATAGACATGCTTCTGATTATCGAAAGTTTGGTACAAATATATGTTATGTCAGATTTGTCCAACACTACCGACATTAATGTAAGTTCAGTTTGTTGAGTTAACCAAATGACATCCATCCATATGTATTGGACCCGTCTGTCTATATGAGTGTATTGGCAGACGAGTCTAATACCTATATGTCTCCATCCGGTGACTTCCGATCGGTCAAAGATACTGTCGTATTTCATTATAATTTGATACATGTAGATGTATTTGACTTCGTGTTGATTTTTTTTCCAAAGTTTACAAGCAGATTTACTGATTCAGAAGTATCTCAATAATCTTCCACAAGCATTTAAGAAATAGGGAAATTACTATACTCAACTATTGGAAAGTTGTCAGCAAATAAATATGTTATACATGTTTTCTTGAATATATATAGAATATGAATAACCAGATTGAGACATTTCATCTGATACCAATGTAGCTGTCTGACTATAAAATCCAATTTCTTATTATATGACCTCACACCCTGACGTACCTCGGGGCCTATCCCCCTTTGATTTTCATTTTGTAGTAAGGTTTTGTTAAGCTTCCAGTACACATGCCCTCTTTGTGTGACTGCTTTGTGATCTGTGACTTTAACTTTAATCATTGCTGGCCTTATAACTGTTTTATTGTTTTTGTTATTAAGTCTTTTGAGCTGTAAAAGAAGTCTATTTATGCTTACCTCTCTCTTGGAGTTTTTTCTGTGCCATGTGTATTGCTGTGTTTTGGGTTTTTTGTGCGCCAAGAGTCAACTATACCATTTTCGTTTTTTAACAACTTCGGGTTGTTTACTGGTTTTAGTACCCTGTTGACTGACGTCCCATCGGTATTGATATCTTGAATTTCACCCCAATCCCCTCCCAACTATGCGACCTTGAGAGAATTCTGACAAAAGAGATTTTAGTTCTTAGAGAAATGTATTTCTGTGGTGTCACTATTGTTTGGTGTATGTATATTTACTAGTATGAAAATGATATATTTATGTTTATGTTGATCAATAAAATTGACCATGTATTCATGATATCATGGTTTAGATTATTCTTACTGTTGATATGTACCCTCTGAAGAGTGGAGTGTAGTCAATCGTGTCGAAGACTCAGTTGACGTGACTAGAGTTGGTATGACCAACACAGAAACTGAGCCCTCGGCAGGATTGATCAGTCCACCAGGAAACTGAATACGAGTTTGTTTGATTTTCTATGTATTTATCTTTGTAGTTTAATTGATGATGATGATGATGATGATGATGACGATGATGAAATTATGAAGATAATTAGTATGTTGATGAGTTTATGATGATGAAATTATGTTAATGGCCATGATGATGAGATTATGATGATGACGAGTTTGATGATGATATTATGACGATGAGGTTATGATGATGTATATATTAATCAATGTGAAATCAGTGAAATGTTTCTTGTAAAAAATATTATATTTCCTTTTTGTTTTATTATCCATTGCTGTAATCTTTTTCATTTTTGTTCATCTCTAATACCTTGTGTGTTTAGTCTTATGCAATATGTCGTGTCTATCATGACAATAAATACAATCTAACAAGCGTTTAATTGTTATATTTACATTAAGATACGTTAAACTTCACTTTCTCTTTGCTAAATCTGGGGGTTTAAGTTCAGCTATTCCCCTGTTTGTTCAATTGAAAGAACGGCACATGTGAAATCGATTTTATTGTAGTGCTTGGTTTGCATTCAAATTGATGTGTAATACAAAGCCTCGGCATGACTGTGATCACCAACATGACGTCATATTTACGCGATTGTTCTAAGTCGAAATCCTTGCTAGGTTTGATTCACCCGAAACGCATTGCCAAACATTTTTTTGACTCTGACGGAAGTGACTTCATGTGATCTGGGCTGCATTTTAACACAGGAATAATGTGAGACTGTCACACAGAATGTAAATATAGAAATATATATCATAAGCTCTGAAAGGCATGTTTTTAAATAATATTTTTTACTATTTATTTTATTATTAGTTTAAGGAAGGTGTAGTATTCGTATACAATATCATATGGCATATATTTTCATTAACAAGCATAGTAATAGTTTATATTTCCTTTGTATATAGTTACATGTATCTTTCATTCTACTACTATCTACTAGTATATACATTTGAAGAGTAAGCATGTATTCTTTATAGTTTGTATTGGAAATGTATACATATTATGTGATTACTTTCCGCACTTCTTTTGAAATCAATAAATTGTTAAATTTTGCATTTATACCTGTGATGGTCATCATTCACTAACATCTTTCGGTTTTTTTTTTAATGTCTATCATCTGTTTGAGGGCTCAGTGGTGACCGGATCTCGTTCGATTTCTGTGATTTGGGTGTTTTAGGGGTATCTAGTTTCTGCCCCTTTTTTGTCTTTGAGCTTTCTAAGCGCTAGAGTTCTGCAACGGACTTGAGGGTTGATCATCCATAGCTACATTCGGAATAACGGTACTGCTACATATACGGTGATGCTTGTGGTTTCTCGGAAACTATAGGTTTGGAGTCCTCTGTGGATTCAACTTCAGTGTCGATATCGTTTTCATCGTCTTTGCTCATCGTCTCGCCTAGATGGTGAGCTGTCATCAGCGTTGTCAGTGATGTCGTTTAAGTTAGATGGACACTCGGACATTACGTGCCCTTTATGAAACATGGCGTCATATCTTAAAAAGTTAAAATGTACCGAGGTCATGTAAGTAAATTATTGGTAAATAATGTCGGGGGCTAACTTTTTTATAATTATAAGTTTATTTTTGAATTATTTTACGTAGAACGATGCAGTATGCCATTCAGATGATTTTGATGCCTTCGGTTATTTTTTAATAGTAGTAGTATGCCGTTTTGAATATTTTCATGATAACACAATCATTGCTATTTTTTAAAACATCAACTTCTTCATGACCAAGAGGCCCACAGACCTGACATTGGGTATGTAGCATAGTTAGATAAAAGGCTACAAAGTATATTAACAGAAATGACCTTGACCATGACCATAAATTGGTTGTGATATATACCAAAGCGTATTCACTTTTATATTTACAAACCTGAAGAACATGTGTCATGACTTTCAGTTCTGTTTGTTTTAGTTTTCTTTCTTATTTCAAAACCAGCTGTTCCTTATCATCAATATATTCATATTAAGATAAAAAAAAACCTTTCATTTTTAGGGAAATGAAATGGCCTTAGTTGTTGAAAATGCCCAGACACTTTCTGAAGAAAATCCGATGCAAAAGTAAATATGTTACCAGCTATCAAACACCCAAGCAGCTCCGTCCGGAGCATCGGTTCAACAGTGATGAGATTATTTCAACAGAGATGTATTATAGTAACTCCCCTGAAAGAATACTACATACCATATCTGGAGTAGATTCACCTGTAGATAACCAGACAGGAAAGGCCATGGATACATCTGGCCATATCAGTGGTATCTCAGTAGATACCTGGACAGGAAACAATATGGAGTCTCTGAACATTACAGTAGTTTATCTGTAGACAACCTGAGAGGAAACACTACAGGATTATCTAGTGATATATGTGATTTATCTGTAAATAACTGGAGAGCAATCGATATGGAGACATCCGGCCATATCAGTGGTTCATCTGTAGATAACCAAACAGGAAACAACATGGAGTTATCTGACAATATCAGTGGTTCATCTGTAGATAACCAGACAGGAAACACCATGGCTACATCCGGCAGTAACAGTTGTTCCTCTTTAGATACCCAGACGGCACCAGGAAATGAAGGCGTGTTAACAGTCACGGATACCCAAGGTAATCGTTGACTTTTTATATATTGATTTTTTCCCTATTGGTGTACCATTATACCTTTCGACAAGTCATAAGAATTGCTTAAAAAATGTTAAAAAATGTATTATAATTGGTAAAACGGGGTAAACTATGGGGAAATATTATCAATGACAGATACAGTAAGACTAGACGTTGTCTTTGTCTATATTCAGAAGGTATCTTGTATCAATTAGCATTTATCATACGTCTGACGGAAATTAACTTTATATTCAATACAACATTGTCGCTATAATGAAAATGTACTTTTAATGATTTTATAAATTGGAAGAGTAAATGTTATGGTACCTTCAATAAGCGTCTTTTACTTAACGTTATGTCATTTTGATCCGTTTTCTGATTGGAAAACATCGAAGTATAGATCGTATTCATTGAATAATACCGATATTTTATTTCGGAAGCGTTAAAAAAGATATTAATCAAATTTAGATATGTTTGTATGCATTTGTGTAAATAGTTTGATTTTAAAAGTTACTTTTCATTATGTTAATCTACGCAAACAATAAGTGAGTTTACGCTGTGGTGCAACTTTTGTCCGTTTGATATTTGAACAGCGATGACCATGATGACTAAAAAAACCCATTTATTCAAACTGATACGGCGCATACTATATACTACCGTCATCTAGAAACATTCATCTTTAACCTACCGTGTCACTCAATACGAATTGTAACATCCAAAACACAATAATCCGTGAAAACACCGCCGAATTCCTCCAACAAAATACCATTATTCAAACTGCTCCCTCAGCCTGTCCAGATTGTTCATTTACATACGGGGTTGAAAGGTCATGCGATTATATAATCGACTGTCACCAGGTGCATTTTTTGGGGTCATCTCGGCATAATTTGTGTATAGAACGTCGTTTGCGAGATCACGGACTAATTAGATAGCACGTGTTAATGCCAGTGATAAGATCGTCCCTTCCTATTCTTCAACTGCATCATTTCGGTAGTTGTTGAACTTCGTTTTGAAATCGAAAGATTGCATGTAACGGTGCTCAATAACTTGTTCAAGACAGGGCCAGGGCAGTATACGTATACCATGAACTAGCAGTATCAGTTGAAATTTTTCGAAGTTGTTAAAATTTGGATGGGGTAATAGCTGATAGTTGTTTAATATTTTGTTTTCAAATTGAACTTGCCATCTATTTAGGGTTATGCCTATCTTCAATTTAAAAAAAAGACCACTACATGACTAGTTAAAAATATATAGACCACACACAATACCGGTAAGAATAAGAGGTTGTTCTGGGTGTTCTGGCGTTAGCCCTAAATACTATAAAAGTCTGGCGTTGACACAAAATAACTACTACCATCCCTAAAGTATTTTCTTTTCTTTTTAATTTCAATTCGGTTTCAGCTTAATCATTGGTTTACACATATCTTATTTGCCTTTGATTGGTTCATAATGACAAATAGGATTGGGGCACAAGTTCTAAAACTTATCGATGCCCTCTCCTGAACATATATCAAATATTAACAGTGAATCATGGCTGCATATTAGCTATAAATAAATTTGCTCATTTTGTACTTTACAAAGAATTACAATTGCAATTACAATTTCAATTGGACCTTGTTATCTCGAGCTCTCCTGATGGCTAGAAATGGGACTGTATCTATGTTTATAATAGACTCAATAATATTTCAGTTGTGTATTCAATTTTTTAAGATTATATGTTGCTATGTGATTTCCGAACAGATGACTCTTCCTGCTGCGAGATAACAGGTCCGACTGTTATTATTTGGATTAATAACACTGTTGGTAAGGATAAGCAAACGAGAAAAAGAAAAAAGAAAGAAAATAGTTAAAACTGGTTGTTGACAGCTGTTTCAATGCCCAATTTTTAGCACAACATTTTTTTTACCTGATTGCCGCATGAATTGATTAAAAGTTGTATTTCTTAAGAAAGATGTTAAGGTGCTAAAAACGGTCTGTATCTTTAATGTATTTACATACGTAGTTAAAAATCTCATTATTCAGGTCTTCAGACAGATTTGGGTTTCCCCACAAAAAGGTATTTATATCATATAACAAAATGTCTGAAAGATTTAAACTTCTGAGATTGTTTAGTAATTGATTTCTAGGTAGTGTATATAATGGGCAAGAATAGAAGAAATGATAATTGTTTTCAGTATTTCCGCATGAACACCACGGATCGTTAGTTAAGTTGGCCCTAAATAGATCATCCTGGAGAATACTGCATTTGTTTCTAAGTCTTGCGTGTAAAATTGTGAGTTTCCTGTCTCCCATAGTGAGAAATTTTGGAGTTATATCAGGTTTTATTTGATTTTTAAAGGCGCCAAGAGAGTTAGTGGATTTTAATGTGGGGGCAAGGGAATTCCATTGGGATATAGAAGAGGGTATAAACGATTTCCTAAATAATTCGGTCCTACATCTTGGGATTGTAAAGTCGTTCAAGTTTCGAGTGGAATATGCAGATGCCTCAGAGCGCAAGTTTGGTAAAAGATCTCGAAGATAATTTGGTGTCATATTGTTTTGAATGCGAAATATAGTTGATAGTTTTAATTGTTTACGACGTTCTGATATTAGTTCCCAACCTGTTTCATAATATAAAGACTGTCTTGATGCATAAACAGGTAAACCTGTGACTATTCGAGCGGCCAATAATTGAACTTTTTCAAGTTTCTCTGAGTCCTGAAGAGAGCAACCGTCACAAACTACAGATGCGTATTCTAAAAGAGGACGGATATATGTTTTATAGAGTATTGATAATGAAAATCTGGACACTGTGCATTTAAGTTTTTTTAGTAAATTATTTTTTATAAGCTGATTTGGCAATGCAATCGATGTGGTAAGACCAACTACCTTCACTTGAGAAATTGTACCCTAGGTGTTTATGGTGTTGAATAAATGACAAGCTGACATTTTGAAAAACAATATCTAGTACTTGTGAGTTTCGTCTTTTTAAAAAAAAGGATAGCATTTGTTTTTTCAGCATTAAATCTCATCATCCATTTTTTAGACCAATTTTCTAATATTAGCATATCATGATTAATAAAGGCTTCAATCTCCTGAGTAGATTGGACTGACTTACTCAGTGAGGTATCATCAGCGAAAAGTCTACTCACGCTTATCATATTTTCGGCAATATCGTTAACATAAATTAAAAAAGTAAAGGACCCAGCACTGAACCCTGGGGTACCCCAGCTGATATATTTAATAATTTAACCTGACTTGTAGATAACTCTTTGTTTTCGGTTTGAGAGATAATCTTTTAACCATAATAAAACATTTCCAGTTATTCCATATTTTTCTAATTTATGTAGTAATCCTTTATGCCATACCCTGTCAAAAGCTTTAGATATATCACAAAAAACAATACAACATTCCTCTTGAATATCTATGGCAGAAGCAATATTATGGTAGATCTCCAATAACTGAAAGACAGTTGAGTGATTTGGTAAAAAACCTCACTGATATTTGTAAAATAAATCATTAGATTGAAAAAAGTGATATATATTTTTAAAAACAAGACGCTCAAACACTTTGCTAATGCAGCTTAATAATGAAATTGGTCTGTAGTTTGACACAAGGCTGGGATTGTCTTTTTTAAATAAAGGAACAACATTTGCGATTTTCCAGCTATTTGGGAAACAATTTTCAGAAAGTGATCTATTAAATAAAATACACAATGGTTTGCAAATAGTAGAAGCTGTATTCTTTAACACCCTGTTACTAATGTCGTCTGGTCGTGTAGCTTTGTTTATATCTAATGTTTTTAATACATCTTCGACCTCTGTTTAATTAACATTTACATCTGTAAGAGAGAAGTTCGAAGTAACTGGTTGTGGTAGGTCAGTATTAGGTTCTTCTATAGTTGATTTTGATGCAAAATAAGAGTTAAGAGCATTAACCTTATCTGAATCCTAAAAGGAGGTTGAAGTGCTTCTATCAAAATTTGTATATTGCAAAGGAGGAATATCTGATGATAATGTTTTGTGAATTAGCTGCTTAAATAGTTTCCAGTACAATTTCTGGTTATTGGCAAATGCGTCAGAAATTTTTACATCAATATTGTTATAATAATTCAAGATGGCATGTTTCTTCATATTACATACTTTATTTCTAGCTGCTTTATACAAATTGTTGTTGTTTGTGATGTCTGAGCTTTTTTCCTTAGCCTATCTCTTTTCCTTATTTGACGTCTTAGAGTGGAATCAAACCATGGTTTGTCCCTCGGATGAATAGTGATTTGTTTGTTGGGTATATGTTTTCGTGTTAAATCAACTATAGCTTAAGTAAAGGATGTGCAGGCGTGATCTAAACTAACTGGTTATTCCAGTCACTGTTGGCTATTTCGTTGTTTAGTTGTATTGTATAACCAGATAGTGCGTTTGTATGATAAGGATTTACATTTGTACTTTACAGGTATGGATGTGTAAGTTGCTCTGTGATCACTGATGTGTTGTTCTGTGTTAATAACCCCACTTTCACATGTTGAGAAAGCTAAGCTTACCAGGATAGGATCAATGAGGGTAGATGATGTTTGGGTGACTCTGTTGGTTCATGAATTAAGTTGGTTAAATTAAAAGATTCACATATGGTTACTAAGGGATTTGATAGTGTTACAGTAGTTAGGTCACAATTTAGATCACCTCCAATTATGATGTTATCATTGATCTCAAGTGCTTTTTCGATTGTCCATTCAAAGTTACTCCAAAAACTGACAGGTGCATTTTGTGGACCGTATACATTACCCAGTAATATTTTACGGGTTGGTGTATCAATTTGTAACCATATAGATTCGATATTATGATGTTCAAGATCTGTTAATCGTTGTGATTTGATTGTGTGCGATACATATATCATTACTCCTCCTCCAAAAGCATTCCTATCGGATCTGTATATTTGGCTATGGTCACTTAAATGTAAATCACTATCAGAGATAGAGGGGTCTAGATGGGTTCCTGTAAAACATAGGATGTCGTAATCAGAAACTAATGTGTACAAGTCATCTAATTTGTTACGTATACTACGAACATTAAGATGTATATTATCTAAAGTTTTACTGATAAAGGAAGCATTGGTAGAGTTTATTCATTCCGGACCAGAATTTGTTTTTACGTCTCCTGCAATCATTAAGAGGAGTGATGTAAATATACTGCATATATATTTACACTTGCAAAGTTTTGTCACTATATAACAATACCAGACCGATTTGTTTACCATTCTTGCATGGAAACATTGTCCTTTGAACTTGCGTATGAAAATATGACAGGGTACGGGAACTACTTTCGCCAAGCACATGGCTTTGTTTACCATTGTTAAATGTATAAAAATAACATGTTTGACAATATTAAATATGATAATCTATCAAAATGTTTTTGTTATTTATGTTAATATCATAATAAAAAACAGAACTATTTTTTACAGCGGAAAAAAAGTCTCAATTTGTTGTGAAGCGTCACCATTGGCTGTTCTAATAATTGACTCCTCCCACTGTGTCCGACTTTTATATGATTTTTTTTATTTACAAAGAAAAAATATTGTTATCACAAAGACTTATAGAAACAACATCCGTAAGTGTAAATATAGGGATTGGATTTCACTTTTATGTTAACCATGCTTTTATGGAGCAATTCCTCTATGAATATATTCTAAATGGGGCGCTAGCGCGCCCTATAGAATATACTCTTAGATGAATTGCTCCATAAAAGCATGGTTAACATAAACGTGAAATCCAATCCCTATATGGATTAAATGTAGTACACCGGACAGTTTTGGGACAAAATGGTTAGTGTGTTTCTTCAATGATTTTAGATTTTTCAGCAATAACTGTATATAACTGATATGAGTGAAGGTTGAATATACATTAGTGCGACAAACCAGGTAAAACATACCAATAGCCACCCTGTGTTGCATTATGCTATTACCCATTATCTAGATGGGGAGAAGTGGTGGCTTACATGTGTAAATATGGTTAATGGTAGAAGGGGAAACAGCTGTCAACAAGTTGTCATTTAAGTTATTAAAAGAAGACAAAAGTAAAATGTACATTGTAAAGGGAAACCTTAATTAAAGGTAGTGTGCACTAGTGCGATTTTTTTTAACATTCAAATATTGAGAATAGAAATGCAGAATAATATGGACACTTGATTTCAGATACTTCGATACATATTAATGTTGTTTTTTTTTCATTATTAAATTACATGTTCGTTCATACATTTAATAATGATAGTAATTTAAAAGGAAAGATAGAGCTGTATTTCAATATAACTTACATTACATGTAAGTGTACAGGTATGATCTGAACAGCAATGGATTTGATCATCTGTTATATTAGATAGACGTTTTAACATTAATATTAAACACATAGCAAGTTTTGAAAGAATATTTCTTTAAAAACAGGATATTGCCACATTTGGGAAGCAGAATTTCACATTGTCATTGCATGTAATGGTGTCAAAAGGACTGCATTTAGAATCCTTTAGCACAAACGTCAACAACTATCATATCTTTATCGCTGAGGTGCTTAAATGGTACATGGAAATCAGGGTTACTTAAAGCTTCAATGTGATACAGATGAGTTGTAACAACTTCCTGTGTAACTTCCTGTAGAAGTGAAAGTAAGAAAACATGACCATGTGGTCAGTGATTAAAGTGATGTTAGATTTACATTTAGTTCTTGCCAGTTTGGTGCCGAGTGATCTGAGATTGTTGAAAGTTTTATCATTTCTTTCTAAATGCAATCATTCGAAATTTGATTTTGTTTGCAATAATTTTAAGACAAAGTTATGAATAGTTGTCTACTTTTTTCTCTGAGATCATAAAAGCAAGAAATGAAAGGTCAAACAAAACAGGAACATATTCAAGTGAAAAGGGAAACAATTTAACGTATTTACAAGCTACAATATTTTTGATGATGTTGCATGACTATTTAGACAAAGTCAACAATATATTGGTCAATCCACTGAATCAGTGGAACAAGAATATAGGAAGGGAATGGAGTAATAAGTTACATTCGTAGTAGGCTGTGTACTGTGTTGGCATTAGAAACTTAGTTTCATTTGGATGTATACATATTTGTTCATATCTTCATAGTTTGATGTTAGTCATTTCATTACACCAGCCATTACAGTGTTAGTTTTGATAATTGTTTACACTCTTGAAAATTCATTCTCGATCAAGTTTGTTGGACACCTCTCTCAAATCCTTAGCTGAATCAATCCTCAGTATTTCATTTTCACACGATTTTACAAAAATTACCCCGTCCCTTGTCCATGTGTCTGTGCATTTTCCGTCAGATTTATGTTCCTGACCTTTTTTTGCCCAACTGGCCTTGCTTTTGGTTAGATTCTCATTGATGAAGATTTCCTACATCTTGAAACAATTTTGGATGTGTCCATTCCTTTTAAGTGTTTCTTGTTTCGTAGCATTTCTACCTTTAGGTTGTGTGAAATGAATTGCGCTATTATTGGCCTATTATTGGCCTTGGTCTATTTCTCTGTTTTTGTCCAACTCTGTGACTTCTGCCTAGCCCAAACTCTGGGATTTTTGCACCAATTTCCCTAGCTATATCTAGTATAATCTTGTCAGTGTTTTCACGTTCTGTTTCAGGTATACCATGAACTCTTATACCATTTCTTCTTCCATACATTTCAAGGTCATCTACTTTCATTTGAAGGTCACTGATTTTCTGGTCTCTATCTTTAAGTTCATTTTGCAAGTGTTCAATTTTTTCGTTTAATTTCAAGTTAACTGCTGTAGCAATGCTTTCCAGTACCAAAGGATTTTGTAAGGCATTTATAATGGCATCTGCAAGTTCATTGTGTTGTAAATCACTGGTGGCGGCCATTGTTGTATCTGCGCAGTCTGTGAATTCTAGCTCAGAGTCAGACTCACTTGTTTCACTATCAGGAACACTTACTTGTGGTTTCTTTTTCCTTTTTCTTTTGCTTGTCTGTAGTGCATAACAACTACTTCCACTTGATTTCCTTTTGGAAGGTTTGGACTTATGCCTTGGCATGGATGATACATGTACTTCACTGTTATAGGTGTAACAGGTATATAGATAATCACAATTTCCAATCTGTTGCAATCAGGGAAATATTCAATTGATGTCACATTTAAAAGTACATAGTCTTGTTCACCAACATTTAATCCATCTTTCCAAGCACTTATTTCCACATTTCACAGTCAGGAAATTACTCTGTGCACACAAAATTATGGAGCTCTGTTTACATGGATCTGGTCATGTCGGCAGCCATTTTTTCTCTTAATCATTATTAGAGAAGCGTTGGATGCTTACACACTCAATTAATCAGGTAAAACTCTTTGACATTGTCACTGGCGGATTTAAAAGGGGGGGGGGGGGGGGGGGGGGGGGGGCTAAAACTGTCAAAGTAAGAGGTATCTTTAAAAACGAACTCCCGTATCAATAAGTAAAATAATAGTGTAAAATCATTAAAAATTATCTTTCATATACTTGTTTTTAAAAGACACACCAGGTATGAATCTATCGTGAAATACACTAGAATGCAGGATTTTGCACTTACCTGAGAATCACACAGTGATAAATCCATAGACAAGTCCCGAGTCTTGTATGTACTCATGAAATTTTGATTGAACTCGAAGAATTTCTGGGAAACATTAAATCTAACATTGTGGGAAATGAAAATAAATTAATGATTGAGCATCGATCACAACGTATAATTCGTTAGGCAGGTCTGAAGTATGATCTTCGTATTTGACGAAGACATGATATTTGTAAAATTTGTGGAAATAAATGAACAGGTCTGAAGTAAGCAATGTTGGTACACATGTATACGTTCCAGTAACCTGATGACAGTCTTATTCGTGATTCACTTTTCTTTTTGTTCGTCCTGATTTCAGTAAACTGACAAAAGTTAATCAATAAATAAGCATTTTGTTCTACCTTTGTAAGCTAATCCTAAAGTAAGCTAATCCATTTCCTTTTCATTTTTTTTTTTTTTTTTTTTTAATTTCAAGTATAAAATGTTAGGCCTGCTACGTGAATGTGATTGCAGATTAGGCGTGTTACGAGCCTCAAAATCGAATATTTATAGAGTAGTGAAAGCTGCATGGCGATATCTTATCTCCAGTCAGATTAACGGAGGGATAGCTCCGACCTGATGAAATGCATATAAAACTAAACTGTCCTCAATGCGATATGCGTAATCGAGATGCAGAGAAACATATAGATATTTATCATTAATATTGTTTATATTCATTGAGAGTGTAGTTTGTTATAAATGGTTGTTTGTTTGATTATAAATCGCCAACCGACCAACGGTTTGAATATGGCCGCCAAAACACGAGTCAAAGTTGAGACTCGATCAATGGCAAAAATAACACAAAGTATTGATGTTTATAGCCGGAAACATAATATAATTACGTCAGGTTGGGTTTTAATGAGTTACCTGAGCAATGTTGTTACGATGGTGGATCAGGAACTGTCATAGTTTAGCTAAAGTTACATCTCTATCGCAGCGGACGTTTCTCCGTGTATTTCGCCATTTGTTGATGCTGGAATTCGCGGCATCCGCACGCGCTATGTAACAGGCAATTTGATTGGTTAACGACTGTCCTGTTGGCAACGACGCAGGGTATAAAAGAACGTCCGAAGCAGACGGACAACACATCTCTCCTGACCACAGACCTGTCCGTCTATCGGAACAAGATGGTAAGCGATCAGAGTTGTCAAAACCAAATGACCTATTAGTGGTTCATAGTTCCAATATTGGAACGTTAACGATCCAAGGGAAACAACTCTTACGATAAAGTTGTCATAATCTAGTAGTGGGAACGGAGAAACGTCTCCGAATATGGAAAACGGAGAACCGTCTCCGAATATGGAAAACGGAGAACCGTCTCCGTATATGGACAAGCCAAGTTATGAACAGTAAATTAGTAGTTTAGTATTTACTAGAAATATAGTTTTAAATATTTATTTCCTGACAAGATATATTATCCAGAAATTTGTGCGTAAAATAACTAGAATTAATTCTAGATCAGTTTTCAATGTTCTGCTAGATATTTATAAACCTCAGTGGATGTTTGATAAATCCAGTTTCTGTATCCAGCATCTGATGAAGTATAGTCTATATTTATTGTGTGATTTAGAATATCAATAAATACAAATTAACTTTATATCCTGACTCAAGTTCTTTATGGAAAAGTGCCAGGCTGGAACCGAATCTCAATATTTGGAGATTGCTGAAATATGCAACCCAAATAATAACTTTCATAAGCCACATCTTGTGTGTTACGGCTGGCTTAGCAAACGAATAGGAAAGTTACAGGCGCCTATTCTTGACTTCGTTTGCTTTTCCTGTGTACTGTCACATACGGTGCATGGTATTCTCATGTTCAAAATAATAAATATTTTCTGATTATAAATCATCGTTCATTCGACGACACTCTTCAAATAATCGAAAATTAGACGAAACTCTTCAACGAGCCGAAGCGTTTTCCGGACAAAATACATGCGGAGATGACTCCAAAAAGTGCACCTGACGACAGACGATTATATAATCATATGACCTTTCAGTCCCGTATGTAAATGAAGAATCTGGACAGGCTGAAGGAGCATTTTAAAAAAAATGGCGTTCTGAGCGAGGAATTCGGCGATGTTTTCACGGATTATTGTGTTTTGGATGTTACAATTCGTATTGAGTGACACGATAGGTCAAAGATGACTGTTTCCTGATGACGGTGGCATATAGTGTGCACCATGTCTGTTTGAATAAATGGGTTTTTTAGTCGATTGAAGTGAGATGGGGTGCCGTTTCGCTCGTGACGGAGTTTCTTTTTTTTTAAATTCTCATTTTCTATGCAAGCGCCTGTGGTCAAACTTAATAGTTACAGAGGGTCTGGGCCAAATAAGAACAATAACATACGTTTATATAAAGGGATTTTAAACAAACTGAATATAGATCACTATTGGAATAGAATGTTTTGTTTCTCCTCAAGGGCAGAGGCGTGCAACAAAATGTGGTAAAAACTAGGTGAGCGATCTCTTTTGTAAATCTTGCTATTTAAGTGTATGAAATTCATTTCAGGTGTTCCTATTCCACTTATCGGCCAATCAAAGCTGAACATAATCGGAGACCACACATTATTAATAGGCAATGGAACTAAAGTCATATACAACATCCGTAAGTGTCACAAGTGGCTTCGTTTTGTTTAAAGGTAGACGAACAAAGCGTAGCAAAAACACTTGCAGTACGGCTGCGATAGGCCATAAAATGTGATCAGCTATATAATTGGAAGTAATGGCTTAGTTTTGTGTTATACTATCTTCATTAAAATAAAATTTAGAATTTTCTGACAGTTTAGGAATACCAGTAGTCAGGAGTTATTAAAGAAGATTTCAACTCTTTAAACACAGCTTGATATCATGATTATAAAGCCTGTTGAAACATCATAGGGAAATACAAATGAATGTTAACAGATATGTGAACAACAGATAAGTCGAAAGTGTAAGCCGGACAAACAAAAGTTAAGCCGAAGGACAAACTATCTATAATAAAGCGTTCTTATTCAATAACAGATATCAATGAAACTGGAAAACAAGGGACAGAAACGGAACAGCGCACGAATGAAATAAAATCTTGTGCCGGTACGTATTATATTAGAAAAAAAAGTTAATGCTTACTATAAAGCCATGCTCTTTGGTGCCCCGGTGCTGCTGTTGAATGGTAAAGTTGTTGTTTAAATGTCAAATTCATTGATGATGTATAAGACTTTATTAAAAAATATTTCGAAGAGTAGAAGTGTTTATCTGCGTTTGAATGTGTGAACTATGAATACAATGCATTTGCCCCAGAAAAGCGACCAAGGGGGGATAGTGATGACTCAAAACACGAACCCAGGAAAATTCAGAAGAAAAACAATGATAGAATAAAACATAAACAGCAGGAATCGACGAGCCGGCGTGACAACAGATCGACGTCTACTAAACGGCAAGTTAATGGTGAGTGAAACATGGCGATAACTTCTTATTTTCATGGCCATATTTGATATTTTTCTTTAACGTTGTGAGATCATGAAGATGTATTGTAAATATTGATATGTATGGATATATAAAATCTGATGTAAAAATAACATAATGAAGACAAAACTCTTGGTATCATAGGAAATTCTGTGATATATTCATTTGAACTCAGATGGTGTGTATCAGGAAAATTATCTGGGAAAACCTCTTATTCGACGGATTAAAATAACTGAAATTCACAAAACATATACGCAAAGTCAAAGGAACAAGTAAACTTACAGGGCGGTGCGTCGTCGGCCGTCTGACCTTCTGGCGGCAATCTTTTCATTCAAACGATGTTTTTTTCTCAATCGTGTTCCGTCCGACGTCGTGCGCCGTCCGTCATACGCCGTTATACGCCGCTACTCCTGCTACACACAGCTGATTACTTCCAAATATGGTGGGGAACATCATAAGGGGAGGGCAGTCATAATTTCTTTAAACGAGGCTGGTCTGAATCTTCGAGCCCGAGTGGCGGAGCCGAAAAGGGGAACTTTGGTGATTTTTTGCGTTAAAACCATACCCCTCCTTAACCCTTGGGTGGATTACATCCAAATTTAGTGTGAAGAAATCATTTTGGATGACAATCATAATTTATAAAAATGAGGCTTGTCCGTCCCCTGGGGCCTGAGTGGCGGGGCCCCAAAAAGGGAACCTTGGGGTTATATTTTGCTTTAAAATCCTTCTCCTCCTTAACCCTTCGGTGGATTACATCCATATTTGGTGTAAAATTCATTGGTGGGAGAGGCCAGCCAAGGGACTAAGCATGATTGGGTGAAGGCTACCAAGTTTGTTCAAATGGGTGACCTACACTCACTTTTAAGTCACGGCGGTCGAAAAGACTAAACTCTTTAAAGAACTTCTCAATAACCAAGATGTCAAGGGACTTGATATTAGGCATGTAGCATGCTGGGGTGAAGGGATTCCAACTTTGCTCAAATGGATGGCCTTGATCTTTATTCAAGGTCACGGAGTCAAAAATGCTAAAGTCTTTAAAGAATCCCTCAATAACCAAGAGGCCAAGTGACTTGATATTAGGCTTGTAGCATGCTGGGGAGAAGGGCTACCAAGTTTGTTAAAATGAATGACATTGACCTTCATTCAATTTAATGTTACATAGGTCAAATAGGCTAAAATCTTTGAACAACTTCTTTTCAATGACCAAGAGGGCCAGGAATTGATATGAGGACTGTAGCATGCTGGTGTCTAGGGCTACCAAGCTTGTTCAAATTAATGATCTTGGCCTTTGTTTAAGATTACAGGACTTAAGTGTTCAAATAACTTCTTAACAAAAAATCCAAGGCAATCAGCGATTTAAGCCCATAGGACCTCTTCTGTCTATTTGATATTCTTTTAAGTACACAATCACCAATATTTTGGTCAGATGATCGTTAAGGTCCATGAGTCTCTTGTATACAAATGAGGCTGGTCTGAACACTGAGGCCTGAGTGGCGGGGCCCCAAATGGGGAACTTAGGTGAAGTTTTGCTTTAAAACCCTACTGCTCCTTAAACCCTCAATTGAGTGCATTAAATCCCAATTTATTGCAAAACATCATTTTGGGAGTGCAATCATATTTTATATAAATAAGGCAGGTGCGACTACTGTGGACCGAGGGGCGGGACCCAAAAAAGGGGAACTTAGGTGAATTTTTGCTTAAAACTCAGTGGATTACAACCACATTTGGTGTGAAACATCATTTGGGAGACCAAGCATATTTCATATAAATGAGGCTGGTGTGACCCGTGGAGCCCGAGTCGTGGGGCCTCTAAAGGGGGACTGTAATTTTGCTTTCTATGATTCCATTGCCAGATGACAGTTAAGGCCCTCTTGCTATTAACATGTCTTATGATTGTTGATTTGTAACTTACTGAAAAAAGTTAATACAGCATCTAAATTCATTACCTTAAGCAGCTTTTGACACGCTGTAGAACAGACGTAAAGGCCTATTTGGCATTATTTTACTGTATATTTTGACACAGGGCCTACTTTAATAAGAACCGCGGAAGCAACTTCGAAAGTATGATTTATACATACAAGATGCATCTGTTACAGAAACGCGATCACTGGAGGATAGTGATGACAATGAGGAATTTCCTCCGGAACCAACAGTTCCTATTGGACCAGCGCACAGAAAATCCCAGATGGCGTCATCTCCGAAACGAATCCGCACAAACATCAGCGGAGAAAATTCAAACAAATTGAAGGGTAAACTTACAACAGTATATCATCGTGACGGGGGAATCTATGCATCGACCAGTCGGTATGACGATCGTTTGACGCCTACTAGGCGGCAGGTGTCTGGTGAGTTTAGTTTTGTTAGATTGTGATATATCTTCCTGTCACCAAGCGCCATACCGTGGCGTCCGATGTCCTTCGTCCCGCGTCCGTCCGTCAACAATTGATTCTTCTTAACCACAGATCAGAATTAAACTGAATTTGTTAGGAAGTACCTATGTGGCTAGGGTTAAAATTTAATCAAATAATATGGCTGGCACCCAGGGGCCAGATGGGCAGGGCCAAAACGTGGAGCAATGTGCCTATACATTGCTATATTTTGCTGTATATTTTGACATGGGGCCTACTTTAATAAGAACCGCAGAAGCAGTTTGTAAATATGATTTATACATGCAAGATGTATCTGTTACAGAAACGCGACCCCTCGAGGATAGTGATGACAATGAGGAATTTCCTCTGGAACCAGCAGTTCCTATTGGACCAGCGCACAGAAAATCCCAGATGGCGTCAACTCCGAAACGAATCCGCACAAACATCAGAAGAGAAAATTCAGACAAACTTACAACAGCATATCATCGTGACAGGGAAATCCATGCATCGACCAGTCGGTATGACGATCGTTCGACGCCTACTAGGCGACATGTGTCTGGTGAGTTTAGTTTTGTTAGATTGTGATATATCTTCCTGTCACCAAGCGCCATACCGTGGCGTCCGATGTCCGTCGTCCCGCGTCCGTCCGTCAAGAATTGATTCTTCTTAACCGCAGATCAGAATTTAACTGAATTTGATAGAAAGTACCTTATGAGGCTAGGATTAAAATGTAATCAAATAATATGGCTGACACCCAGGGGCCAGAGGGGCAGGACCAAAACGGGGCAATGTGCCTATACATTGCTATAAACAACTTCTTCTCTGGAACTAAGTGATTAATATCTATCATATTTGACTGGTAGCATCCCTTAGGGTTTGGGATTCGAAAGCTACATATTGTGGGACTGAAGGACATGGCCAAAGGGGAGCAATTTAGCTATATTATCATAAACGACTTCTTTTCTAGAACTTAAAAATGGAAATCGCTAATATTTTACTGTTAGCATTAATAAGTTGTGAGAATTAAAAAAAGTTGCAAATGGAGGGGCTGACCCCCGGAAGGCCGAGGGGCGGAGCCAAAAGTGAACAATTTGGCTATATTGCTGTAAACGACCCTTGAGACTGCATACACCATATGTTGCATTGCTGGGCATCCAGAGATAAACAACATACTACTGTTCCCCTATGGACTTTGTTTCTTTGTTATATTTTTTAATCTGTTTAGATCCCAACCCATAGCAATATAGCATTGCTGGGCATCAAAAGATAAGAAATGTTCATGTTATAAAAATAGATCTGGGGGTCTTTTTTGTACATACCAAGGGACTTTTTAAACACAATCGTGATTCTAAAACAACCCCTGGGTATTTTTATATCCCCAGTGAGTCTGGACTCCATTTCTGGGTGATATCCTTGAAGTAGTTTAGATCCCCACATCTTAACAATATATATCATTGTTCAAATTTAACAAGTAAAACTAATTGAACATGGACATTATTTCGACGTTGGGTCAAATCCAACCTGGTCATCCGGTGGCTCTTGTACACATCTACACGGGGTTCTTTTCATGTATTGTGGGACATTGTCAGTTTTACATTTGTATATCTATTTCTATCTTTACAAGGAGTTTAAACAGTATATCTAAGCATTGAATACTCTATAACGCATCAAGATTTATCTGTTATATAATTTAAATAACAATATATGTGAATTTGTTGTACGTTCTTTAGATATAATTTGATGTTTTTATAAGGACATAACAAATGCATTTTCCCTGCTTATTACATGTAAGGAAATATGAGTTTTACCAGTATATACACATTAGACTCAACATTGGTGTGGTATATTTAAATGGTGTTTTGGATATAAATTGATCTATGATAGTTAACATATATTAATAGATCATATACCGATTTGACCCCATTGATGATAGGATCACACTTATCTGATTTAAATCAAAATACATGTATGTGCATTTTGGAAGGTGGTATGTAATTGTGTAATTCGAATATTTTCTAACTTGTTAAAATAAAGTACATTTTGTATTAAAGTAAATGAGAAACTTTTCGTTGTAAAGAAAATATTGAAGCTGATAATTCTTTCAGTATCAAAAGGATCAAATTACGATCTATGTTCATACAAACCTATTTAAAACTCCAGATGAAAACTCCGCAGCTTTACCCGGATACGAGAAACACACACGAAGATCAGCACAAGCGATGTACACGAAATCAACACTTCGACAAGATATGAAAAAATCGCTTAAACGTCAAAATAAGCGTTGTGATGCAATGAAAATGTCAGGTAATTTTTTATTTCCATAAGGGTGGTCGTTTTGCATTGATGATACATTATTTTACAGATTCATCAAATTTTAGTTCATCTGGCCCAAAGGGTCAGGATAACCTATAGCCATCGTGCTCCGTCTGTCGTCGCTCGCCGTCCGCTTAACACTTTCAAAATGTTACTCCTCCTTAATCCCAAATCGGATTACTACCGAATTTGGTTTGCAACTTCCTTGAGGGAAGGCAATACTATTTCATATAAATGAGGTTGGTACGACCCCTGTGGTCAGAGGGGCGGGACCACAGAAATGGAAACTTGAGTGTTTTCCCACTTAAAACCCTACTTCTCATTATTCCTTGGTTAGATCAATCCAAATTAAGTGTATAACATCATTAGGTGGATTTCACCAAATTTGGTGTGAAACATCCTTGAAGAAGGGCGACCATATTTTATGTAAATGAGGTGGCTGGTCCGACCACTGCGGTCATATGGGTGGGGCAATGTTTACTTAAAATCCTACTCCTTTTTAACCCTCAAGTGGATTACACCCAAATTTGGTAAGACAAATCATTGGGGAGGCCGATGAAGTTTTATATATCTGAGGCTGGTTTGACCCCTGGGGCCAGTGTGGTGGGGCTCCAAAGGGAAAACGTTGCTTTAAACCTACTCCTCTTTGACATTTTCTTGAATAACAACCAAATTTCGTGTTAAACATCATAAGGGAGGGAGGGGGGGGGGGGGGGGGGGGGGGGGGGGGGGGGGGGGGGGGCGGAGGGATGTCATACTTTATATAAATGAGGCTGGTCAAACCCCTGGGGACAGAGGAGAAGGATCCTAAAATGGGATCTTTGCTGTAATTTTGCTTTCAAACTTACTCCTCCTAAACCTTTGAGTAAATTTCTACCAGATTTGTATATAGATAAGGCAGGTCTGACTCCTTACGACAGAGGGATACAAATCAAAGGGATACTTGTGTTCGATCCTCTTTATATGATGATCCGCTGGTGCACAGATGATTTTGTCCCGAATATTTGAACCGGCCCTGGTCACTTGAGCGCTTTCTCATTAGCATATCTTCCTTTCATATAATGTAAAAACTTATTATATAATGGTGAAGTGCTTTCATATAATGGCGAAGTGTTGTCATATAGTGGTGTTTTGTCATCATATAACCTCGATTAATTATAATGGTGAAACCACATCATATGATAATAAAATCATATCATGTAACGAAAATGAAAAATCATATATTATGAAACTCGTATCATATAATAGTAAAAATACGTCATATAAAGACACTATTGCATAATGTAATGATAATGTCGCATCATATAATGATGATATGATATAATATAATAGTAAAATCAGATCATATTATGAACATTTATCATGTAAGGCAGCTTTGACGTTCCATATAAACAAGTTACGCTTGAGTGAAGCTCACCCATACCTAGCCTAGCTTACCTGTTTAAGGTTCTTGACCACACTTCTGACATAAAATCTTCATTTAGGTTTATTTTACTTGTAAAACCAGGGCTTCTTACGAAGCGACTACGGTAATCACACCTGGCCGTATATGCCAAAGTCTAATGAGACAACGCTTTCAGTGCATCCTATTGTATCACCGT
Source organism: Pecten maximus (assembly GCF_902652985.1). NCBI lineage: Eukaryota > Metazoa > Mollusca > Bivalvia > Pectinida > Pectinidae > Pecten > Pecten maximus. The sequence goes on from NC_047021.1 coordinate 33,040,240, forward strand.
CATACTTGACCACAGACAATATTTTGGCTTGCAAACAGGTTTTGCTGGTGAGGTACTGCATTAGTTATTTAATGAAACAGCTGTTATTTAAGATTCAGTTGAAAATGTATACTGTACCCGTAATGGACCCAAGGTTACCTTGCACTTTCACGACCCAAGGACATCCTATCTGTGTATTTCACCAATGCATTGCACAATATAAGCAAATCCAATGGCATACATTATTTCCTTTCAAAAAAATCCAGAGCCAGTCCTGGAACAAGCATCATTATAAAAATTTAAAAAAAAAGTTGTTTATCCATTTATCTGAAAAGGCACTGCTATCAATATTTTACCTGAGTATTGATTATAAATACCAAACAATAATTGCCACATGTACCTGTCCCCTCTGAAGTGATCTGTTGTTAAAGAGGGTAGGTGAGTATGCAACCATGAAAGTTAAAATCTAAAATGTATTTTAAGAATAAAAAAGAAAATACACACACACACTCAAGTGTATTAACATATGGCAAAAAAATCACAAAATGGCAAAAACCACAAAATGCCAAAAAACGTCTTTTGCCATTATGTAGTACTTGTTTTACATTATGTACCTTATCACATAAGTACAAACAAATCTTCTTATCCCTTTCTTTGGATTGCCCCATCAATACTGAAACTCTTTTGCATGTAAAAACCACAAGTTTAAACATGGATGTTAAAAACATGGCTGCAGATCAGGTAGACGGCTTCGTTCATTATGTTAGCAGTATCAAGACAATTTACACAGAAAAACCCAAACAAACTCCAGCTACATAACCTGCTGTAAGGATCGAAAACAATGTGTGGGCGTATCTCTTCATTTTTGCCGGAAAACCATGCAGGAAACATCGAGTTGCTTCAGCTGATATAAAAGCCAAACCCATACACGCAGCGGGTCTCACTAATTACCGACAAAAGCCGACAAGAAATACAAATAATAAAATCGCTTTTGTTTATTGATTTATGATAATTTAACTAAATGTACTTATACTTATTGAAGAAGAGCCTACAAGAAGTTAAAATTACCTACAAGAGGGAAGATGAACAAACAAAATCGTTTTGATTTTTTAATTGATAATAATCTAACCGGATTAAACTTCTATAAACTGTAAATATTATAATGAACAGTAATAAAACAAAGTAATTGAAAACAAAAATGAATTGAGGTTTGATTCTTGACTGTGCTACAATCTTGATTGTGAATACTTTCCTAGATAATAAAGATTTTTACTTTTATGAGTAGATACATATAGCAGCCGAACAAGTTTGAATATTCCAGTAATACGCTTCTCACTAATAACTACATAGCGTGGACAGATCAAAATAAAATGGAACTCGTTCGCCCATTAGCGGCTTGACTTTTTACTCAAATACACTCAAATGAACACAAAGCCAATCAAATAATACTCAAATACAAATATAATTCACCCAAATACCACTATTTTGTTAGAATGGACCCAATTCTTGTTCTTCGATGTCATACTGTATCGTACGGAAGAGCATTAGGGCCATGAAGCAGAAATATTAAATTCATTTTTTTTTCATTTTAATAACTCGAAATTTCGACTTACTAACTCGAAATTTCAAGATAATAACTCGAAATTTCGAGATAATAATTCGAAATTTTGACTTAATAACTCGAAATTTCGAGATAATAACTCGAAATTTCGACTTAATAACTCGAAATTTCGAGATAATAATTTTAGTTATGGAGATTGGTAATGCACTAGATTTAGTGTCTTTATTCATCATTTGTGTTTCTATGTTAATCATAAGTAAACACAATCTATCATATTCACTTAAAGGGGCATCCCACGAAAGCAAACTAATTTTACTTTTGGTTATTAAGACGAATTGGCTATACATCATACTGACCTAAACTGATAGAGAAGATGAAGTTGATTTCCCATTCTTGTGTGTAGTATGTGGGAGTCCACTTAAAAGGGGCCAAGAACTAAAAAGGCTTATAGTAAATTGATAGTGGAGGTAATAATGACTATGTTTTCAGTCTTAGACAAATCACGGAATTACAAGTACAGATGCTATCGAAGACTTTGATTAAATGAATTTAACAATTCTGCTTAAAACTTCATAAAAGTTGTCACACATGTACCTGCATATACACGTCATAATGTGGTAACCTAGACGTTGAATAAATGAATCGCCTGAAGATGGCCGTTAGGCCTGAAAACGTTAACAAAACACAACAGTTGTCATGTTGAATTGATATTTTTCAACTACATATACATAAACATACAGTGCATTCCTCTTAATATCATGTCCTATTTGTCAGACAAAAACATGATATTTACAGTAGTGTGACATTAAGACATTAAGAGAAACATGTTTTTTCACTAAATCTAGTGCATTACCAATCTCCATAACTAAAATTATTATCTCGAAATTTCGAGTTATTAAGTTGAAATTTCGAGTTATTATCTCGAAATTTCGAGTTATTAAGTCGAAATTTCGAGTTATTATCTCGAAATTTCGAGTTATTATGTCAAAATTTCGAGTTATCTCGAAATTTCGAGTTAGTAAGTCGAAATTTCGAGTTATTATGTCAAAATTTCGAGTTATCTCGAAATTTCGAGTTAGTAAGTCGAAATTTCGAGTTATTATCTCGAAATTTCGAGTTAGTAAGTCGAAATTTCGAGTTATTATCTCGAAAATTCGAGTTAGTAAGTCGAAATTTCGAGTTATTAACACGAAAAAATGAATTTATTTTTTTTGCTTCATGGCCCAAATGCTCTTCCGTAGTATCGTATGTAAAATATTAGAGGTTTATTTGACGGATAAGTAGTTTGAATTAATCTACAATCATTCACGATTGTTCAAAGGGATCAATAGTGCATACTCTTATGCTATGGTACGTCTTTTATAAAAAAAAATTTGAAATATCCCTGAAATTCATTAAGATGGGTTAAAAGAATTTCTTTCATAATACTACATAATGACATTTCATCAGATTTCAAAAAACAAAAAACTCATTTGTTTGTATATTTTGTTGTATTCTTCGAATATGTTTTATAAACTAGAATTTCAAAATGTTATGCTACTTTCAGAACAATTAATGAAAGATTAAGCTTGTAATAATACAATGTAACTATCAACATGTAACATTTTACATTTATGACACGACAGTTTTTGTTTTATTTTATTTTATTTTCGAATTATTAAGTTTATTCATGTGTCGAACATTTAATTAATGTATTTATAATAATTTTTTTTTTCAATTTTTAAGTTAATATCAGAATTTATTAACCATTTTAAAGCTGCTATGATCTTTATCAGTATAAGAACTTTACATTATCATTATTATTAATCACTATTCCATTTTCAATAAAGTGAAAGCGAAGTAAACAATATAGTTTTAACAAAATATTTGTAGTTGTCTTCCTTCATTAATATATTGCATCCTCCCATTATTCAATACAGATTTGCATTGACTTTCTTCACTTAAACAAATGGATAGCAATTAATATGTATGTTTGGTTAGGTTTATCATTGTCTAATATCCTATCAACAGCTAAGATCAATATATAAGGACACTATATATATATAGCTAGTAACATGACAAATGATGATCATTATCCCATCACTACTTATCATCATATGCTTCGTTTTCCCCTTCAAAATGTATTGGATTAAAAAATCAAACAGTAAAAAAAAGTGTAAGAAAATTATTTATGTAAGGAGATAAAACTACTTTATAAAATTTTCGATGCAGCTTCTGGATTTTTATTATTTTGATAGTTTAATTGAATAGATTATATTCATGAATCTAGTCTGATCCTGTCTAGTAATGATAATGTTTTCTGCGCTGTTGATTTCATTTAAATTATATCACAAATAATTGTCCAGCTTGAGATCTGTCACTCATTATCATGTATAACAGTCAAAACCTTTCTTTGTCTAAGGTTTAGCTTTTTGGATCCAAATCTTTGACATTTGTACTTCAAAAACAATAGCAAGGAAGCAAAACAGTAATAGATTTGCTATGATAGTGAAAATGTAAATGCAGTATACCATAATACTCATATGTTATATATGTGTAGCTTTAAGTTGATTTAGCTAAACCTTAGTTCCCTCCCCACAAACAGCGAGTATTATATATTATGAATTAAAGTTCTTCATTGTCCTTGACTTTGGATACAAATTACCTTGACCTCTGACCCAGTGAGTGACATAGTTTGATCTAGGGTCAGTTGACTACTTTTTCAATTCCAACCAACTTTGTCATAATGTCATAACATAACATTCATTAGTGAAAATATGCAAAATTTGACGAATGATATTGATTATTGATGTCATTATGATTTTTTGTGAACTGAACATATAAACTGAATTTCTTGATAATTGGATTTTTTTTATGTTTCTTGTCAAGTTTGTTAAAAATGTCCTAGTAGTTTTGAAGATTGAAATTCAAAATTTACAGACAACGGACCGCAACATGTAGTTACATTCTATAAAAGCGTTATATTAATTTCATTACAAGCAACATTTGTCATTATAACTCCAGATAATACATACATGTGAAATTGGCACATCCAGTATTTGAAAAGATAAAGTATTCATTAATTGTTAAGAAATGTTTTAAACTATTGTCAGTATTTTGTTTACTATTAATTTAGCAAAGCTTCCATTCACAATGCATCAAACACACAGTCATTAGCATGAAAATTGATACATTTCCGGTATGAGTGACAGTTAGGCAAGAACTGATAAAACTTTTCCTATAATTTATGGCAATTTCTGTTCAATGCTGAAAGTGAACATGACTATGATTTGACAAACAAGTCTGATATATTCTCAATATATAATATAATTATTGTTTGATGCTAAAAAATAGAAAGAAGAAAGTAGAAAGAGTCTGGCATACTACTTAGAAATATATGTTTATTTACATATAAATCCAGACTGATGGGTTTGTCCTTTGCAGTAATGTTTTAGATTGTATATCGAAAAGAGATACCTCCCTTAATTTTTTTTCACCAATTTCCCCCCTTTTATCAGGCCATATGTTGCAACATTCACACATTACTTACAATGTTACACACAGAATGAGGTTATGTGAATAAATTGTTTGCCACTTAAGTAGCAAGATGTTTTGACACTTACGTGCAAATAATTTACTCAAGTAGATTTCTATATGCATATTTTTCAAATATATGCATATTTCTTTTAAAAAGAGTACTTTACAAATCAGTTTTTCATAAAGTAACTCTTTATTTTTTCCTTTAGTAAATTAAACCATGGTATTTAGTTTGTTGTGAAGATTCACTCCATACACATGACTTTCCTCGCGAGAGACTTTATTCCTCCGTTAAGAAGGACATTTAGAATGTGAAGCTGTATTACTGTATGGTTACGGCACATGTCTAGGTAGTCAAAGTATTAACACACTTTGGTGCAGTTTCCAGTAATAAACACAGAAAATCGTACAATGATAAAGTGTTTCGTATAATAATTAAATACAAAAGAGAATATATACTTTAAAAAAAGATGGGTCTTGACGTCAAATAAGTATACCTTACTACGTGCCAGATTCAAGATAAACACGAAGGAAGCATCTAGAAGCCGACATTGATTACGCATCGCTAGGGTACACTCCGAAAGTATGCACGATTTGATTGGTCGATTCATAATTAATAGAACTTCGTTGATTGGTCGACCAATCATTGCATGCTATTTTGAAACAATCGAAAATTACTTCAGTAGGTGAATTTTTTGTCGGAAACCTCTCCATACTTTTTGCACATCAGTGCAAATGATATTTTTTTGACACTTAAGTGAAACTCTTTTGCATTAAGGGTCAAAAGCACTTAGTGTCCATTTGGCTTTTTTGCACTTTAGTAGATTCTGTATTTTATCCTAAAACGGCCGCCCATAGATTGCTAGTATACCTTTGTAAATGTCATATGGTTACCCATAGAAAAGTATAATTTCGCACCTGTTACCTGTTTCAAAAGTTTCTACTTATTCTCGCTGTAAACGAATGATGTTTGGTTTATCAGCAAGAGTTGGTAGGCCTTTGTGAATATAAGAGTTTCTATTTTCAAAAGAAACACAGATAAATCCATACTTAATCTCACAAACACCCTGGTGTTTTTACAAACTATTTCAACAGCAATTAATATTTACCTGAAGTCTGGTCAGGAACCTTAATGCATGTACACTGTAATTGATCTAAAACCCGATGAAAATAGAAAGGGTTGCATAGAGGTAATAGATGATACTAGAAAATACTTACATCGTTATTTGTGGTCTTGGCGACTCTATGTCTGGTTGTTGGCCTTCCAAACGACACACATCTTACCGGTATGGCGGTCAGTATAATGTCATAAATATTTGCCCAATAAATATCGTAATGAAACAACATACCTAGTAATACAATAAACTACAATAAATACTTACTTTGCTAACATGCTTCGTGACACAAATCACTTAATTGATGTTAACCGAATACGGGTACTTAGCCTTTCATAAGGGATTTTGTATCATCTCAAAACGTTTTTGACAATACATGTGCTCCTGGTTCAAACTATATGTTTAAAGACAATCGTGTAACTTATACTCTGATTAAGTACATGTAATATACCTGGTCATTAAGTACCCATTTGTCAACCTGTAATTGGCTTGAAATGAAGGGAAGCGATGTGTAAAATTTTGTCAATATATTTTCAGAGAGATTCATTGTGGACCGGACTGAACAACATAATATAATTGGTATGTATCTAAAATGGCTGTTAATTATATTGATGCGCGCTATTTATAATAAGATACAAAAATAATCTTTTCATTTTCCTGCATTGTTCTCCTAAATAAGCGAGGTCAGTTTGATAATTTCCTTACTTAGGTTTTCATTTCAGTGTAAGTATAGCAATATGATGTATTATTCCCAAAGGTTGACAACGATATTTCTTGAAGTTTAACAAAATTTACAGCAGCAGGCATAATAAGATCACCTGGCCCGAATGACCAAGGTGAGCTTATGTCATACCGTGGCGTCCATTGTCCGTTGTCCGTCCGTCCGTCCGTCCGCCCGCCCGTCCGTCATCACAATTGACTTCTTCTGCAAAACCACTGATTTGCTTTAATTTGTTTGGAAGCACCCTTATGTAGCTGGGCTTGAAAGTTATACAAATGATGTGGCTGGCGCCCCAGGGGCCTGAGGGGCGGGGCCTAAGGGGGTGCATTTAGCAATATTGATATTAAGAGATTCTTTTTCACTAGAACTAAGCCATGTATGACATTGATATTTCAGTGGAAACATCCTTAGGTGGCTGAAATTCAAATTTATGCAAATGATGGCGCTGAACCTCCATTGGCCTGATCATGAGTTGTCCATTTGCCGATTTCGATATAAACGAATGGAGCAATTTTGCTAAATTGTTATCGTTGGCTTCCCCACCCCATTACCGTATAAAGCATTACTGGGCATCAAAAGATAAACAAAATCATTATGGAAAAATAGGCCCTTGGGTCTTTCCCCACCCTTACGGACTGAGTTTCATTGTTATATCTTTAAAACTTTTGAGATCCCCACCCCAAAACCATATATAGCATTTATGGGCATAAAGAGATAAACAGTATCCTGTTAAAAAAATAGGCCGTGGGGTTCTTCCCGTAGTGACTTAGTTTCTTCGTTATATTTTTAAAGCGGTTAAGACCCATACCCCATAACCATATATAGCATTTTTGGGCATGAAATGATAAACAAAATCATGATGGGGAAAATAGACACAGGGGTCTTTTCCGCCCTAAGGGACTTAGTTTCTTTAAACACAATCATTATATACACTCCCTGGGGTCTTTTCACGATTTCAGTATGTAAACTATACGCGTGGGGGTAATTTTGGCTATCGATCCACCTTCATTTGTAGTTCAAGATTACGCAAATTGATTTTTGTGTGATTAAAAGTACCGAGTAGTTAGCGAAATATTTTCCCCGCGTGTTAATTTCCCCGTTTACAGTAGTTACAACTCCATATTTGGGATTGTGCTAGGTGCAGGATACTTCTTCTGAGCCTCTGATGCTATCAGAATAAATAAATATAAACGTGGCATACAAAAATCAACAATCTACTTCAAATCTGTCAAAAAATAATACGTTTTTTAATATTTATTCTCATAAAGAGATCGAACAGACTCTGTTTTGAACTGGGTTTTCATACCATGCTGTTTCCCAAATAACGCTTTCATCAAGAATATTTTAAGTTTAAGATTTACTTCGATGTCTTTGATCCTCGTTTGTCCATGTAAGATTGTTGCTGGTAAGCTGCAACGAAACATCATTGAAAAAAAAAGAATTAATATAGGGTTTACTCCTTCTCTTTTAACATTTGGAAAAAGAGGATTAAAACAATAGATCGGAATATAAGTGTTTGATGACTTGACATTCATTTCAGGTCAGACGAAGAACTGGATAGCGGAAGAACAACGTGTAAGGCAGTTTATAACGACCACAGCATTCAAACGTGCTAAGGAAATGATTCGGAGGAAAAGGTTTGTTGTGATAAGGGGAGATTCTGGCACTGGTAAAACACGTTTAGCTACCGAATTGATGGCCTGGTTAAATTCGGAAACTGAGAAAAACGTGCTCTACCGCAAAAAGCCAATACTTCTTCCAAATCTACAAGGTTGGGATAAAATGATTGGGCCTGATCTAAATTTGTGCATTTTATTAGATGATATATTTGGCTACAAATCATCTGGTGCTTTGGATGACATGACATGGTGGAAACAGCATGCAGATACGATTAGTGCCATTACAATGGGAGTAGATGAAACAGCAAACATTCTGATTGTAACAATAAGGAATGATATTTTTAATGACAATAAATCACTGTTCAATAATCTGTCTCTCTTCGATGATGAAAATGTCATTAATCTCAGCTCTCCTGATTACATGATAAGAGAAGAGAGAAAAAGTATACTGAGATCGTACACACCGACATCAGTTGAGTTCCAAACATTTTCAGAGAAGGAAACTAACGAAATAGTTGATTCCACAACAGTAATAGGGTTCCCTGAATGTTGTCGTTTGTTCAAAATTACACCTCAACTACATGAACAAAGGGTACGCTATTTCCAGAATCCCCTTCCAAGCATAAAACAGGTCATCAAGGATAAGTTTAACGAGAGTAAACAAACAGCACTGTTATACCTTCTAACAAGAGAAGCTGTCTCAACCAAATTTCTTGATCATGAACATAACGATTTTGACAAAAGTGGAATCGAAAAGGCCTTTCAAATATCTTCTGATGTTTTTGGATCGTCAGTAAAATATACAAACGTTATTGAGAATTCTCGTTGTCTAAAGACAGGCCTTGAATCCTTATGCGATTCATTTGTCAGAAAAGAAAAAGGAATTGGTTTTTTACAGAACTGCCCAAGCTGTTGTTTGACATATATAACAACACGAACGTGCACCGATAAGTTCTGTAAGGTTATAATAGATCAGGAAAATTTTAAGGATGTTTTCAACAGAATATTGCGTGAACTCTGCTCAAAAACCCATGACAGCTTCATGTATGTTTCATCCATACCATCATGGAGAGACGAAGTATTTCTTAATGACTTTTTTCAATGGATTGAAAAACAAGACAAGGCTCCTCCCGATTTCTTTATTAGGTGGAAAACTGACAAAATGATATATACAGATAAACAGAGACGTTTCTGTGATCATGGCATTGTCCATGACAGCTGTAGTTTTCTTCACTGTGTTGCGAAAACTGGTTCATTACATTTGCTAAAAAAGCTCGTTAACATGATGAAGATGTCGAAAGATTTCAATATGCTAAAAAGCGTACTTGACGTAGCTTTATCAGAAGGTGAAGAAACAACTTGCCAATATCTTCTGTCAAATAAAATTGAGTCTGATATTATTTCTTGCTTTTGTGCTGTAAAGAGTGGCAATGTTAAATCATTTAAACTGTTACGAGGGCTACTGGAGAAACAGGCAGAGGATCAACAAACGCATATCTTACTTCATGCTTGCGAAGATGGAAAAATGCATATTTGTGAATATCTTTTGCAGGAATTTCCATCCTTGTTATCGCAGATTCGGGAAAATTATTGTTTGCTGCACATTTGTGCAATGGAAGGACATGTTGAATGCTTCAAACATGTAACTGACTTATGTTTACATGGTAAGAATAAGGATGAAAGAAAGCGCTTCATGGAAGAGCTTAGAGATGACTCGGATAATACTGTTTTGCACAGAGCATCACAGAACCAGAAACCAGAAATGTGTCGTTACCTGATCAATGAATTCCCCACGTTACTTCCACTCAGAAATCAATGTAAAAGTCACTGTCTCCATGATATATCATCGGAAGGCAATGTAGATTGCTTCAAAGATGTAACTGACCTATGTTTACATGGTAAGAATAAGGATGAAAGAACGCGGTTCATGGAAGAGCTTAGAGATGAATTCGGTTATACCGTTTTGCACACGGCATCACTGAACGGGAAAGCAGAAATGTGTCGTTACCTGATCAATGAATTCCCCACGTTACTTTCGTTGAGAGATAACGACAACGATCATTGTCTCCATATTATAGCCTATGAAGGCGATGTTGAATGTTTCCAATCAGTACTTGCCGTGCTTTTTGAAGGTAAGAATATCGAAGAGAGAGAGCGGTTCATTGAAACCCTTAAAAGTGAAGACGGTAGCACTGTTTTACACATAGCATCACAGCACGGAAACACAAAAATGTGTTATTTCCTCATCAACGAATTCCCTAAGTTACTTCCGCTCAGAAATCAATGTAAAATACACTGTCTCCATTATATATCATGGGTAGGCAATGTAGATTGCTTCAAGGATGTAACTAACTTATGTTTACATGGTAAGAATAAGGATGAAAGAAAGCGGTTCATGGAAGAGCTAAGAGATGGATTTGGTAATACCGTTTTGCACACGGCATCACTGAACGGGAAAGCAGAAATGTGTCGTTACCTGATCAATGAATTCCCCACGTTACTTTCGTTGAGAGATAACAACAACGAACATTGTCTCCATATTATAGCCTATGAAGGCGATGTTGAATGTTTCCAATCAGTACTTGCCGTGCTTTTTGAAGGTAAGAATATCGAAGAGAGAGAGCGGTTCATTGAAACCCTTAAAAGTGAAGACGGTAGCACTGTTTTACACCTAGCATCACAGCACGGAAACACAAAAATGTGTTATTTCCTCGTCAACGAATTCCCTAAGTTACTTACGCTCAGACATCAATGTAAAATACACTGTCTCCATTATATATCATGGGTAGGCAATGTAGATTGCTTCAAGGATGTAACTAACTTATGTTTACATGGTAAGAATAAGGATGAAAGAAAGCGGTTCATGGAAGATCTAAGAGATGGATTTGGTAATACCGTTTTGCACAGAGCATCACAGAACCAGAAACCAGAAATGTGTCGTTACCTGATCAATGAATTCCCCACGTTACTTCCACTCAGAAATCAATGTAAAAGTCACTGTCTCCATGATATATCATCGGAAGGCAATGTAGATTGCTTCAAAGATGTAACTGACCTATGTTTACATGGTAAGAATAAGGATGAAAGAACGCGGTTCATGGAAGAGCTTAGAGATGAATTCGGTTATACCGTTTTGCACACGGCATCACTGAACGGGAAAGCAGAAATGTGTCGTTATCTGATCAATGAATTCCCCACGTTACTTTCGTTGAGAGATAACAACAACGAACATTGTCTCCATATTATAGCCTATGAAGGCGATGTTGAATGTTTCCAATCAGTACTTGCCGTGCTTTTTGAAGGTAAGAATATCGAAGAGAGAGAGCGGTTCATTGAAACCCTTAAAAGTGAAGACGGTAGCACTGTTTTACACATAGCATCACAGCACGGAAACACAAAAATGTGTTATTTCCTCATCAACGAATTCCCTAAGTTACTTCCGCTCAGAGATAAATGTAAAATACACTGTCTCCATTATATATCATCGCAAGGCAATGTAGATTGCTTCAAACATGTAACTGACTTATGTTTACATGGTAAGAATAAGGATGAAAGAAAGCGCTTCATGGAAGAGCTTAGAGATGAATTCGGTTATACTGTTTTGCACACAGCATCACTGAACGGGAAAGCAGAAATGTGTCGTTACCTGATCAATGAATTCCCCACGTTACTTTCGTTGAGAGATAACGACAACGATCATTGTCTCCATATTATAGCCTATGAAGGCGATGTTGAATGTTTCCAATCAGTACTTGCCGTGCTTTTTGAAGGTAAGAATATCGAAGAGAGAGAGCGGTTCATTGAAACCCTTAAAAGTGAAGACGGTAGCACTGTTTTACACATAGCATCACAGCACGGAAACACAAAAATGTGTTATTTCCTCATCAACGAATTCCCTAAGTTACTTCCGCTCAGAAATCAATGTAAAATACACTGTCTCCATTATATATCATGGGTAGGCAATGTAGATTGCTTCAAGGATGTAACTAACTTATGTTTACATGGTAAGAATAAGGATGAAAGAAAGCGGTTCATGGAAGATCTAAGAGATGGATTTGGTAATACCGTTTTGCACAGAGCATCGCAGAACCAGAAACCAGAAATGTGTCGTTACCTGATCAATGAATTCCCCACGTTACTTCCACTCAGAAATCAATGTAAAAGTCACTGTCTCCATGATATATCATCGGAAGGCAATGTAGATTGCTTCAAAGATGTAACTGACCTATGTTTACATGGTAAGAATAAGGATGAAAGAACGCGGTTCATGGAAGAGCTTAGAGATGAATTCGGTTATACCGTTTTGCACACGGCATCACTGAACGGGAAAGCAGAAATGTGTCGTTATCTGATCAATGAATTCCCCACGTTACTTTCGTTGAGAGATAACAACAACGAACATTGTCTCCATATTATAGCCTATGAAGGCGATGTTGAATGTTTCCAATCAGTACTTGCCGTGCTTTTTGAAGGTAAGAATATCGAAGAGAGAGAGCGGTTCATTGAAACCCTTAAAAGTGAAGACGGTAGCACTGTTTTACACATAGCATCACAGCACGGAAACACAAAAATGTGTTATTTCCTCATCAACGAATTCCCTAAGTTACTTCCGCTCAGAGATAAATGTAAAATACACTGTCTCCATTATATATCATCGCAAGGCAATGTAGATTGCTTCAAACATGTAACTGACTTATGTTTACATGGTAAGAATAAGGATGAAAGAAAGCGCTTCATGGAAGAGCTTAGAGATGAATTCGGTTATACTGTTTTGCACACAGCATCACTGAACGGGAAAGCAGAAATGTGTCGTTACCTGATCAATGAATTCCCCACGTTACTTTCGTTGAGAGATAACGACAACGATCATTGTCTCCATATTATAGCCTATGAAGGCGATGTTGAATGTTTCCAATCAGTACTTGCCGTGCTTTTTGAAGGTAAGAATATCGAAGAGAGAGAGCGGTTCATTGAAACCCTTAAAAGTGAAGACGGTAGCACTGTTTTACACATAGCATCACAGCACGGAAACACAAAAATGTGTTATTTCCTCATCAACGAATTCCCTAAGTTACTTCCGCTCAGAAATCAATGTAAAATACACTGTCTCCATTATATATCATGGGTAGGCAATGTAGATTGCTTCAAGGATGTAACTAACTTATGTTTACATGGTAAGAATAAGGATGAAAGAAAGCGGTTCATGGAAGATCTAAGAGATGGATTTGGTAATACCGTTTTGCACAGAGCATCACAGAACCAGAAACCAGAAATGTGTCGTTACCTGATCAATGAATTCCCCACGTTACTTCCACTCAGAAATCAATGTAAAAGTCACTGTCTCCATGATATATCATCGGAAGGCAATGTAGATTGCTTCAAAGATGTAACTGACCTATGTTTACATGGTAAGAATAAGGATGAAAGAACGCGGTTCATGGAAGAGCTTAGAGATGAATTCGGTTATACCGTTTTGCACACGGCATCACTGAACGGGAAAGCAGAAATGTGTCGTTATCTGATCAATGAATTCCCCACGTTACTTTCGTTGAGAGATAACAACAACGAACATTGTCTCCATATTATAGCCTATGAAGGCGATGTTGAATGTTTCCAATCAGTACTTGCCGTGCTTTTTGAAGGTAAGAATATCGAAGAGAGAGAGCGGTTCATTGAAACCCTTAAAAGTGAAGACGGTAGCACTGTTTTACACATAGCATCACAGCACGGAAACACAAAAATGTGTTATTTCCTCATCAACGAATTCCCTAAGTTACTTCCGCTCAGAAATCAATGTAAAATACACTGTCTCCATTATATATCATGGGTAGGCAATGTAGATTGCTTCAAGGATGTAACTAACTTATGTTTACATGGTAAGAATAAGGATGAAAGGAAGCGGTTCATGGAAGAGCTAAGAGATGGATTTGGTAATACCGTTTTGCACACGGCATCACTGAACGGGAAAGCAGAAATGTGTCGTTACCTGATCAATGAATTCCCCACGTTACTTTCGTTGAGAGATAACAACAACGAACATTGTCTCCATATTATAGCCTATGAAGGCGATGTTGAATGTTTCCAATCAGTACTTGCCGTGCTTTTTGAAGGTAAGAATATCGAAGAGAGAGAGCGGTTCATTGAAACCCTTAAAAGTGAAGACGGTAGCACTGTTTTACACCTAGCATCACAGCACGGAAACACAAAAATGTGTTATTTCCTCATCAACGAATTCCCTAAGTTACTTCCGCTCAGAGATAAATGTAAAATACACTGTCTCCATTATATATCATCGCAAGGCAATGTAGATTGCTTCAAACATGTAACTGACTTATGTTTACATGGTAAGAATAAGGATGAAAGAAAGCGCTTCATGGAAGAGCTTAGAGATGAATTCGGTTATACTGTTTTGCACACAGCATCACTGAACGGGAAAGCAGAAATGTGTCGTTACCTGATCAATGAATTCCCCACGTTACTTTCGTTGAGAGATAACGACAACGATCATTGTCTCCATATTATAGCCTATGAAGGCGATGTTGAATGTTTCCAATCAGTACTTGCCGTGCTTTTTGAAGGTAAGAATATCGAAGAGAGAGAGCGGTTCATTGAAACCCTTAAAAGTGAAGACGGTAGCACTGTTTTACACATAGCATCACAGCACGGAAACACAAAAATGTGTTATTTCCTCATCAACGAATTCCCTAAGTTACTTCCGCTCAGAAATCAATGTAAAATACACTGTCTCCATTATATATCATGGGTAGGCAATGTAGATTGCTTCAAGGATGTAACTAACTTATGTTTACATGGTAAGAATAAGGATGAAAGAAAGCGGTTCATGGAAGATCTAAGAGATGGATTTGGTAATACCGTTTTGCACAGAGCATCACAGAACCAGAAACCAGAAATGTGTCGTTACCTGATCAATGAATTCCCCACGTTACTTCCACTCAGAAATCAATGTAAAAGTCACTGTCTCCATGATATATCATCGGAAGGCAATGTAGATTGCTTCAAAGATGTAACTGACCTATGTTTACATGGTAAGAATAAGGATGAAAGAACGCGGTTCATGGAAGAGCTTAGAGATGAATTCGGTTATACCGTTTTGCACACGGCATCACTGAACGGGAAAGCAGAAATGTGTCGTTATCTGATCAATGAATTCCCCACGTTACTTTCGTTGAGAGATAACAACAACGAACATTGTCTCCATATTATAGCCTATGAAGGCGATGTTGAATGTTTCCAATCAGTACTTGCCGTGCTTTTTGAAGGTAAGAATATCGAAGAGAGAGAGCGGTTCATTGAAACCCTTAAAAGTGAAGACGGTAGCACTGTTTTACACATAGCATCACAGCACGGAAACACAAAAATGTGTTATTTCCTCATCAACGAATTCCCTAAGTTACTTCCGCTCAGAGATAAATGTAAAATACACTGTCTCCATTATATATCATCGCAAGGCAATGTAGATTGCTTCAAACATGTAACTGACTTATGTTTACATGGTAAGAATAAGGATGAAAGAAAGCGCTTCATGGAAGAGCTTAGAGATGAATTCGGTTATACTGTTTTGCACACAGCATCACTGAACGGGAAAGCAGAAATGTGTCGTTACCTGATCAATGAATTCCCCACGTTACTTTCGTTGAGAGATAACGACAACGATCATTGTCTCCATATTATAGCCTATGAAGGCGATGTTTGAATGTTTCCAATCAGTACTTGCCGTGCTTTTTGAAGGTAAGAATATCGAAGAGAGAGAGCGGTTCATTGAAACCCTTAAAAGTGAAGACGGTAGCACTGTTTTACACATAGCATCACAGCACGGAAACACAAAAATGTGTTATTTCCTCATCAACGAATTCCCTAAGTTACTTCCGCTCAGAGATAAATGTAAAATACACTGTCTCCATTATATATCATGGGTAGGCAATGTAGATTGCTTCAAACATGTAACTGACTTATGTTTACATGGTAAGAATAAGGATGAAAGAAAGCGCTTCATGGAAGAGCTTAGAGATGAATTCGGTTATACTGTTTTGCACACAGCATCACTGAACGGGAAAGCAGAAATGTGTCGTTACCTGATCAATGAATTCCCCACGTTACTTTCGTTGAGAGATAACGACAACGATCATTGTCTCCATATTATAGCCTATGAAGGCGATGTTGAATGTTTCCAATCAGTACTTGCCGTGCTTTTTGAAGGTAAGAATATCGAAGAGAGAGAGCGGTTCATGGAAACACTTAGAAGAGAAGACGGTAGCACTGTTTTACACATAGCATCACAGCACGGAAATACAAAGATATGTCATTACCTGATCAATGAATTCCCCACGTTACTTTCGTTGAGAGATAACGACAACGATCATTGTGTCCATATTATAGCCTCGGAAGGCGATGTTTAATGTTTCCTATCAGTACTTGCCGTACTTTTGGAAGGTACGAATATCGAAGAGAGAATGTTTTGCACAATGCATCACTTAACAGGAAAGCAAGAATATGTTCATATCTGATCAGAGAATCCCCAATGTTACGTCTCCTCAGATAGTCATACTTGTCATATTTTCAATTCAAAAGCGCCCGCGTAGACCATTTCTCCAAATGACATGATGATAATAAAATAGAAAGCATTTCATTGAAACAGATAAACACATTTAGCGTACACTTTGATTCGTTAAAACCAGAATACTAAAGCGTTCGATTTTCCCATTAAACACGTTAGATAAAAAATGTCACGTGATAAATAGATTCGAAAGTTTAACGATTTTGTATCGCGTTAAAATGATGTAAATAACGGACTAATCAGTGTTGCTGTTGCGTAAATTCTGCTTTGTCTACATTTGGTCCAGAAATGCCAGAACCCGGTTTCTGTTAAACATTGCGAAAAAGTAATATGGATATCTAAGGCAACATTTGATTATTTAGTTTCGACTTAAATTAATTCGTGATATCATATAGAATACATGTTGGCAACAAAGTGATAGAAACCAAACGGAATCTTGAAGTTGGAAGGATTTGTTGGTTAGCAGACAAAAAGCTAGATCAATACCCTGAATTGATAAGCTATCAGATATTGGTCAGTATTGATAAACTTTCAGATATATTAACAGGAAATTCCAGAAATGCTGCTCTAATTTCTGTCATGTCGGCACGGCAATAGAGATACAGTGGAACTTCGTTAACTCGAACTCGGATAACTCGAATACCCCGCTTAACTCGAAGTACCTCGCCGGTCCCGGCCGAATTCGCTCTTTATCTTAGTAAAAAAAACTCGGAAAATTCGAATTCGGATAACTCGAAAAACTCGGATAATACGAAGTAAAAATTTGGTCCCAACAAAAAAAATCCTACTTGAAATGTTCGAATAACTCGAAGTATAATTTTCGTCGATCGGTGGCAAACGCCGACATTTTTTAAGAGCTAAATTCCGTTTGTAATACTGAACATATCGGCACTACTAACCTACATGCTATTATAAGTGTTTCATAAATTCATAAAAGAAATTGTCGGTTGAATCTTATAACAACAAGTCTTGGTGATAAAAAGTACTGCTTTACTTACATCAGGTAATTTCCCCAAGGCGGTCGCCGATATCAGTACACACGATAGTCAACAACTCATCTACCCGTTCGCTCAAGCGGAACTAATCTCTGACACACCGGTAGATCTACCCGGCTGATGTTTTTACAGGTGTAGAAATGACACAGTCACCGGCGCCTATTAAATCTTTAAACTGCTGAAACAATAGCGTAATTACTGCCGAGGTGTTCAGAGTACAACTGTAACGGTCAGTGCTGTCTATTAAATCGGATAAAACGCCAACTCAGTTACAGTAACATTTTATACGCACATGCGCAGCCCAACTTCCGGTGCTAATACACATGGAAATGGCGTGGTTATCAATAAAAAGTAAGTAGGCCGATCAACAGTATTTTATATATGTCCAATAAAAGGTAATGGTTCTGTTACGTTTTGTATGCAATCTGTGTTAAACTTAAACGGTTATTTGTTTTGACATTAATAACTTGTTATTTTGTCGAATTCCGTTTTATCGTTTACCTTTTGCAAACATGACTTGCACATCAGATCGTTATTGAAGTGACTAAGTGAAAGAAACTTTATCGTGACTGTATATCGGCAAAATTACACCAAATTACAAGTGACATAACGAAACATTACATATATATTTACATGTATTGACCAGTCTTCACACTAAACTGATCAGCGACAGAGCGAAGTTATAATGATTATATAATGTTGACAAATATTGACCAAACTTTTCACCAAAAACGATAACTCGCTTAATTCGAACACTCGGATAACTCGAAGTTTTTTCGTGGTCCCGTCGACTTCGAGTTAACGAAGTTCCACTGTATATAATTTGTATATTAGGTTTTATGTTTTCTATTAAAAATCAAACATCAAACCCAACAGGAGACTGAGATCAATGACACAATATCATAAGGTATTTGTATAAAAGGACAATTCAATACAAATACCAAAGGTGAACAATGTATATATAAAGTGTATATTCCTTATTTTTATTTTTACTATGACTTTGTTGTTTTAACTTTATCATCTACTATAAAATATTGAATGTATCAATGTAAGAAATGTTTATGAACTATGTCTTCTGTCAAAAAATGGTTATGTCTACTAGAAATACATTGTTCCCATGAGGATTTTTGCTTTTATAAATATTCAATCTTCACACTGATGTCACTTTTCCACTTTGTTCATAACATACACCATGTTATTGGTCCGTGTACATATCAAATATAGAACCTACTGTAATTATCTGTTGGAGTTTTGTATGATTTCATTTACCAATGAACATTTAATTTGTATGCTACTGCTTTGAACATATTATATATATATATATATATGTGTGTGTGTGTGTGTGTGGGTGGGTGGGTGTGTGTGTGTGTGTGTGTGTGTGTGTGTGTGTGTCTTTCTGTCTGTCTATGCGTGCGTGCGCGTTTTGATACAAGAATGCCGTTGGCGAATCGAACCTGGGTGTGGTGGCGGCAGAACATGATTGGCTGTCACTGGTTGAAACCATTCGACCTTATACCTAGAACACAACGCGAGTCGAGGTGACAACCTCTCGTGACATTGCCTACTGCCCTTCTACAATACAATACAAACACTGTTCATGCTGTATATATGTAACAGATATGTAACTTTAACACTATTCTCATATTATCAGGTGTTGTGGTTAATCTATAAACACTTCATATGATTTTCAATTAATTATTCCGAAGGTTTTTTGTTCGTAGAAAACCATGATCACACCATTAAGTTGTTTGTATACACTGTATATAGTCCGTACTCACTAAAATGCCTTACGATGTCGTTGTAACTGCCCTAGCTTTAAGTTTTTGATGCGACATCACGTAGATTTTGTTTATATTCATGGCAGTTGGTTTTGATATAAACTGTTTTTATAGTGGATAGCTGCCTTGAAAGTAGTTGATAATATTTGGCACCCATGTTATTAATGTTATTATCGATTGTGTCTATGTATAAATTTGACAGAATTTGATATTAACTGACCAAGTGTGAAAAAATATGGCCAGTTCTATATGTTTCTAAAGCTATTTTTGATTGTGTTTGTACATTAATTTGATAGAACTCGAAAAAATAGTTTGAAAATATACGTCCAGTTCTATTTATATAATTATAGAAACTGAAAATGTTTCTTATGTTATTATTGATTGTGTATATAAACAAATTCATAAAACTTTATAAAAAAAACTCATCATGTTTGTAAGATATGATCCGTTACAATTATACATGTTGCATAAGTTGATCAATATAGACACTGTACATATGCGCATATGAGGGTTTTTTTCAAAGTTTTTGTCAGTTTCATTCTCTTCAATGAGTTTTAATCCCTCCTATCTCCATCATCCACTGGTTGGACGCCGGGTTCAAAAAATATCGCCGAATGAGAAGGTTTTAGCGATTTGGCTCAATTATTTAAGAAATTACCCAAATATGGATTTGAATTACCTCAAAATCATTTTACATTCTGGCATAATACAAAGAATACAGATTATAAACATAACTAGATACGTTCTAATGCATTTATACCATCAGTGTTATTTGTGATATCGTTGTGTATATACATATCATATCAATTGTGATAAGTGGATGACTTCGTCAAACACACTGAACAGATATGAAGTGATGTACTTATACTACATATATTTACAAAAGAATTCACTTTTCATTTTATTTATAGATTGAAAATCCAAGTACATATTAGTACAGAAATACTCGCATTTGTAAAAACTTGTAGACATATGATACGTTGTGTTCAAATTATAGGAACTGAACATGTTTGTACATATACGTTGCGTTTGCATATATACATAGAGATGCCAATTATAGGACTGGACAGTGAAAATAATCTTACTTCTGTTTATGTATAGTTACTGAATATGTTTCTAATGATATTAATGGTTGTGATTATACATGAATTCCATAAAACTGTATAACTCTGGACATATCTCTTATGATATTATTGGTCATGATTATATATGATTTTTGTATACAGATTAAGTGTAAATGAAATAGACAGATTAATGGAACATTTTCTGAGAAGTAATTATCATTTTTATTCATCTGTAAATGTCACCAAATCCCTTCCAATCCCTATCTAACATAGCGTGGTGTGCCTGTGTGTGTGTGAACAGTTATGACCATTTCTGTATATGTCTGAAGTAAATAATTAAGGAAACTGAATATGATTCAAAGACATAATTGGTTTGATTTTTACGTGAAGTCGTCGATAAAGGGAACTGTACATGTTTAAAAGATATGATCGGTTTCATTTTACGTGAAATTGTTGATTTAGGAAATAGAGCATGCTTGACAAAAATATGATATAATTATACATTTGTATAACTGAGCATATTTGAGAAGAATATGGAAGGTTTATTTGTAAATATAGCTAGTCATAAATAGAACTGAGCATGTTTGAAACGATATAAACGGTTCTATTTTGTAAATGTAATTAGTGATTAAAGGAATTGAGCATGTTTGAAAAAATATGGTAGATTATATTTGTAAATAAAATTATTGATTGAGCGAACTGAGAATGTTTGAAAAGATATAATTGGTTCTAATATTTTGATACAGTGAACATTCGATGAATGGCACTGGAAATGTTTGAAACGACATAATCGGTTCTATTTATCAACATGATTAATCATGTATTAATTGAACTTAGCATGTTTGAGAAAATATGGTAGATTCCATCTGTAAATATAATTATTGATAAAGAACTTGAATATATTTTAAAGGACATATGTCCTATTTTTTAATGCATTTGTTTATTAAGAGAATTGAACACTATTTTAAGTACAATAATTGACTAAAGAAATTGAACATGTTTGAAAATATGTAATCTGTTCTATTTGAAATATATATATTGAATAGATTTATTTAAAAATATATGATAGATTTGATTTGAAGTATCGATATTGATTATAGAAATGAGCTTGTTTGAAAAGATATGATCGGTTCTATTTGAAATATTATTATTGATTAATGGAACCGGGCTTGTTTGAAAATATATGATCGGTTAAGTCCTTTATTCCTTCCATTCATCCGTTCGGCATACAGTTTTCTTCATCTTGAGATCTCCTACATTTCGATCGATCTTGTTTTGATCTTAATGATTTATATCATGATATGGAGCTATGTTTCCCGGAGTAGCAGTTTGGTTCGACTGGGTTGGTAAATGTTATTACCATTTGTTTATTTCAGTATTTGATTTTGTTTTTTAGATATCTCCATTTTTCAATCGATCTCTTTGAACTAGTTGCAATGATAAATAACAGCATGGAATTTTGATTCAATCATTTTTGCAAAATGTATTACCCTTTGTTTATTTCAGTATTTAACTTTCTGTCCGGAGAGGTTCGACATTTTTTACTGATCATTTTGAAACTTAGTATGCGTTATTATCATGATGATAAGTTGTTTTGGCCTGAGCGGCATTTGATTAGACTATGGTTACAAATATCTTTACCATTTGTTTATTTCAGTATTTGATTTTTGTCTCGTGATCTCTTCCTACAGTCGCTAACGGATGTCTTTCAAGCTCTATTATCATGGTAAATGTATTTACTGGTGTTTTGTGGTATGGTATTGTGATTCGACTATTTTTGTTATCGACCTTAACTGTTATTCATTGTAGATCCTCACCTTCCATCGTTTTCGACTACAACATGAAATTATACTTTCTTAGTGGCATTTTGGTTATACAAATTTCCACATGATATGATAATACTCTTCTTTTTGACACGGGATGGACGTATAGTGTTCCGAGTCACATTATTCTTGTTTTGGAATCGTTAACAAAACAGCATTCGAAAAGATATGACCGGTTCTATTTCTAGGAATAATTTTGATTAAAGAAACATTACATATTTGAAAAGAACCGGTCGGGTTTAATTGAAAACAAGTAATATAGAAACCGAATATAGTATATGTTTTTAAAAATACCAGCTTTAACGACATTTTAAGTCATGTATCTATATATTTAGGAAACTGAACAAGCTTGAAAAGATAAATATTTAAAAGATAATATATTTCGTTAAGAAAACTTATCAGGTTTGATAGGATCCGTTATGTTTTGATATGAAGCACTTAAAAATGACAGCCATGTTTGAAAAGTTTGATCTGTAGTTTGTGTCTGTAAATGGCATCATTATCTTTCTCGCGACTTGAAGATTGAGTGTTCTCGTACCTGTGTTCATAAGTAACACCCAGTGCTACAACGATCCTACTGGAAAAAAAGTGTACTAACTGAGACGAGTTCGAGTTTCAGCATTTCATGGTAAAGATCAAGGTCAACGTTACTATTATTGGAACTAGTCGCTTTATTCTCTGGGGGATTTTGAGTAAGATTCACAAACGTATTAAGGTCCATAATAATGTCTATGACGAGTTCGAGTTTCAGCATCATGTGGACAGAATCAAGGTCATCGTTTCTATTTTTAGAACAACTGGCTTTATACTTTGAGGGATTTTGCTCAAGCTTCATAAACGTATTAATGATAATAATAACGCCTTGAACGAGTTGGAGTTTACGTGTTATATGGTTATTACTAACCTGTATCCTATGCTCTACCTTCATTCCGTTTGACAATTTACTTCATTTAACATCACACTCAAATGTTTAATTATATTCGTAAGTACATTTGTATCATTTACAAAACTTTGTTGATTAAGGAGACGAAGTAGGTTTGAAAAACAATACAATCGGTTTTGCTTTGATACGTATGATATGAATAATTAGTTAAGGATACTGGACATGTCAGAAAAGATATGGTCAGTTCGATTTTTATCTGAAATCGTTAATTAATGAAAATGTGTATGTATGAATAGATATGATAAGTTTTGTTTTTACATAAAATCGATTATTAAAGAAACTGAGGATGTTTGAAAAGTAATGATCGGTTTATTTTTGATGTGATATTGTTTATTTTTATTTATTTATTTTTTTTTTTTAGTGATGTTTGGTGTTTATATATTTCAAGATGCCGCCAAATACTAAATGAACCACATTTTTTTCACATTAGACAAACGTTATGTGATTGTTGAGATTTTGATCATGTACATAGATTATGTATGCGTGTAAAACAATCGAATACTGCATGTTTGATACACATGTTCCATGACCTAGATAAAACAATACCCAATCAGCTTGCAGTGCCGAGTCCAGCCAAACACTGTATACACATGCCCTCTACTACAAAACTTACCACATTTATTCGATACCTCATAACAAACGAGAAGGGCGGACTATCCATTACACTATAATGTTAAGTAATACCCTTAAAATATCTCATCGGGTGATGCTTGGATATATGTAGTGTACTGCCGCTCAACTAAACAACAGTCGAAGGTAAGATGCTAGTGTACCATATTAAATATAATGTCAAATGTAAGCTTCTAACTATTGCACGAAACGTACTACACGTAATAAAGTGTCGAATGTGAGCTTCTAAAGTACTACACGTAATAATGTGTCGAATGTGAGCTAAAGTACTACACGTAATAGAGTGTCGAATGTGAGCTTACAAAGTACCACACGTAATAGAGTGTCGAATGTGAGCTTACAAAGTACCACACGTAATAGAGTGTCGAATGTGAGCATACAATGTACTACACGTAATATAGGATATTGTTTATTAAAGAAACAGGACATGTTTGAAAAGCTATGATCGGTTTTATTTGTATATGGAATTGTTAATTAAAGAAAGTGTACATGATTGAAAACATTTGATCAGTTTAGTTTTGATGTCAAAGCGTTTATTAAAGAACAGAACATGTTTGAAAAGATATGTTCGGTTTTATTTCTATATGATGTAATATCGTTTATTAAAGAAATTGAACATGTTTGAAAAGATATGATCAGTTTTATTTTGATATAAAATCGTTAATTAAAGGAACCGAACACTTGAAAAGTAATGATCGGTTTTATTTCTATATGATGTGATATTGTTAATTGAAGAAACTGAACATGTTTGAAAAGATATGATCGGTTTTATTGTTTTATTTTTATATGAAATTGTTATTTAAGGAAAGTGTACATGTTTGAAAACATTTGATCGGTTTAGTTTTGATGTCAACGTGTTTATCTAAGAAACTGAACATGTTTGAAAAGATATGATCGGTTTTATTTAAGATTATATTGGTTTAATTGTTTAATTCTAAGATATGCATTTATTATTGAAATCGTTTGATATAC
>NC_047021.1:33066030-33082182 GCF_902652985.1 Pecten maximus
TTGTAAACAAAAGAAATGTTGTTAGCCAAAACCTGGAGGGTATTCTGAAAATCGGGAATTTGTTTGCGCTTGGTTGTTATGCCGTCTTTATTCCTAGTAGTTAAACAAGTGTCCTCTGTAAGGTAACGTCAGAATCTCGCAGTTATCTCCCTTCAAACAGTATTTTCGATATAGATTTGCAAAAATCGATGCAGGTGTAGATATTTACAAGACATTATTCTTATTGTTTATTCAAAATAGTTCCTGAAATGTTCACAACATTATCAGCATAGTTAATACATTTCTATGCACATCTACTTTGAATGACGGACTACAATGAGGTGCCTCATACTTGGAACTAATAGTATAAGCGAATCATTACCCCTAGTTACAGAAATTACCACCAGAGGTCTCAAATTCCGGGCTTCCGCCGAAGAGAAATTTATACTGAATATACCTTTTTTCCTGTAATAGCACTTTATTTGTAGTCTTGATAGTTTTCATAAATGTATATATAGTTCAACTACATCATATATGAACCGAAAGAAACTACAAAATGAACTGTGAAAGGAAATATAACGAAAATGAAAGTGAGAGATTGTGACGTCACAACTCGTAGGTGATTGTAATATGGCAGGCGTAAACGCCTCCATAAAAAGGACAAAAGTCATTTTCAGGAATTTATCCAAACATTTGAGAAACCCATTTAATCGGAACACCTCTATAAAATATCCAGTACAAACCCTGTTTACCAAGAAATTATTTCTCAACAGGATGTAACACTGTCAATTAACTTAATTGGGATATTTTGGATGGCTGTAAACTTATTTTAGTATCTTTGGTACACAAGTCGATACAAAATTATGACACTGCTGTATTTACTGTTAAAGCTACTATTAGAATTTTAACATTTTAAGATGCATAATTGATTTTTACCAATGAGATTTTCAGCCTCTGTGGTAAGTAGGAAACAGGTATTGTAACATCTGTCCAAGTTCTGCATGATGTCCACAAAACTCTGCATAAACATGCCTTTGTCTGTGATAGCAAGTAAACTATCAGCATCTCTCTCACTCTACAAAAACATAAAAGGGTGAAATCCTAAAAATTCTGGCAAACAGACTAGGTCATTCACTTTTAACATTATCTTTTTCAGGCAAATATTATGTATGAAACCAAACTCATGACAATTTCTGATCAGACAGTACCTTAATTTAAATGTATTGATGACAACAAGTCTATAATTTCATTAAAAAGTTTAAACAAATAACAGGGAAAACAGATTTATATCTGTTAAAACAAGTGTAATTTTATTGATGAAACTTCCTGTTGTATATTTCAATATACATCATAGATTCTAATCATGATTTTATAGTTTATACCCATTCACATTTACTGCTTCATTTATACTCACCTCTGCAATATATTCATCAAGAATGGCCACCAGCAGGCGACGCTGATCCCGGATATTCTCCACTTTCTCCGTCACCTTTTTACGCAGACTCACAAGACTACGCTGGGAGGCAGACATGGTGAGTTCAGCTGGTATGTATCTAAAGTAAAGTTGTTTAGATTCTATCAGCTTGTCATCTGTACTGAAAGAGTTATAATGTAAAATTAATAATGCAAAATGTGTGTATCTACTTGGGCCCAGTTGTTCAAAATGTGAATAGCTTAATCACTTGATTAGTGGAAATCTCATTTCTCCTAATAGTTTCATGAAATTTTATCAAGTTTGTTTTACCAGAAATGATTATATCAGGGTTTTAATATTGTTGTTTAACTGTGATTATAGCCTGATCACCATTTGAACAACTGGGCCATGATGATAATAGTATGGAGGCTAGAATTCCAATTATTCCTGTTAAATGTTTAATAATGATGGTACATGGGTAACACTAAATATTTTTTCTTTAATATACACATAATGTGTTACAAATCATTAACTCTCTATATCCGTGTAATGATAAATATATATTTGAGAAGGTACAAGGTATAATATTGTATAAATCCCTACAATACTAAAAAATACTCTTACAAATTAATACAATATCCAAGCGACACTATAGATCTGTGCGAGCTTGAATTTGCTAAAACAGGAAGTATAAGTTGTGTCAGAGACCTATATACTATAAGTCTCTGGTTGTGTTAAATTTACTGACACAATACATAGTTTGAGTATTACATTATGTAACAACTAGACCTTTTTATATGCAATGCATTAATTTATTTATTTTAATTTGCAAATAATTACAATTGTATAAACTTATATGCCTATTATTTATTACACAAAACTAATTAAAATCTTTGAGTCGTCATTGACACTGTAAATATGTCGTTCGTTAACATAAAAGCGGTATCGTGTTTGCTTAAACAACGTCCTAAACAAATTAATGAAATATTCAATATCGCAAAATCCGTGTGTGCAGACGACTCTTGAAAACTGCAGGTGCGCTTATTCGTCGATCTGTCAATCGGAAATTTGGGTATAAATATGAACACGATTCAAATCATGTCAGTGCTATAGAAATTGCTCACTGTCTTCAACATCATATAGTATAGTATCATTCTTACACTCGATGATAGGAACTCAAACAAACTGGTTTGTTTTCATGTTTGACAGATCAAAATATTCCCCGCCATCACACGTGCGCCGTGATTTGATCGTTTATGAGTGACGCATTTCGCGGTAGCGGCATACAACACCCTACCCCGGTCTTGGTAAAGTGTAACATACAGAACCGTTCTTAACCGTAATATTTTGATCCACACGGGAAACGACGGCTGTCTGCGTATCTACTATAACTATTGATAAAAACAATGCTTGAATATAATGTCTGCTATATTGAGTACATGTACTGTAGAGAAGACCTTACACTTCCGTTCCCTTATGTGGCGTAATATTTTAATCCGATATCTGTTTCTGCATTTAGAAAGTCCCTAACTAAAAAATAACAATTACCTCCCTTTGGTAAACAGCCCGCCATCTTCGAAAGTACGATACATGATTAGACAGGTTCAGATTTGCTGTGTTGTCCTGAAGGAATCAAGATGACGAATGTTTTGGTTTGTATATATTGATTATGAATAGTACATATATATTATGAAATATGGAGAGTGCATACTTCATCAAAGCCTTAAACCCACAAAAAATAATGTTTTTCGCCCGTGCTATTCCCCATGCTTGGAAAATAGTCATTCATGTTTGGGTTCAATTTTTTACGTCACGGTCAATGGAAATATTGCAATTAAAAAACCGGCTTTTGATTATAAATTTCTTTCTTTCCATGAAATCATTTTACTTGACATGACATTTGAACAGTAGGCATGTTAAAATTTGAAAATCTATCCAAGCGAAGTACGGAACCTAATTATTAAGTTGCAGAAATTGTCCTAAATAATATGGTACAGTACAGTAAGTTCTGTAGTAGTAATTTAAGGAATTTTAACCTCATCTGCCAGTAGCAATTTATTTTCCTGTTATTGTATATGTTTATATTTACTGTAGTACAGACAGTACATATACAAGTAGCAACCACAGGAGCTTGTAAGTGCTGTAGTAGTATTTAAGGAATTTGAACCTCATCTGCCTGTAGCAATTTATTTTCCTGTTACTGTATATGTTTATATTTACTGTAGTACAGACAGTACATATACAAGTAGCAACCACAGGGGGATTGACACATTTTTATGACCCAAAAAGAAATATTATAATACGTCACAACAGACCCCAAGATCACTCCTTATCTGGGGAAGGGGGGGGGGGGGGGGGGGGGGGGGGGGGGGGGGATGGGCAGCGCCCTGAGATTATTTTTCATTCTGGGTTATTGGATCGATGTAACAAGTACGTGTTGGGCCAAAGTTTAATTTGTACATGAGCATGTGTGTCAAGCAGCACACAGGAAACTAAGCCATCAGACAGCTGCCCATGCCAGTATACAATATACCATGTACCCAGCATTAGCAATGCAATCACAACAGAGTATTCACAGGAGCACACAGGCACTAGTACTGTAGACACTGACAAAAAAACAAGCGACTACATATGGACAATGCAAACACTGTGACTACATGCAGGATACAAGAA
Organism: Pecten maximus; assembly: GCF_902652985.1. NCBI lineage: Eukaryota > Metazoa > Mollusca > Bivalvia > Pectinida > Pectinidae > Pecten > Pecten maximus. Next base: position 33,070,097 of record NC_047021.1, read on the forward strand.
CAAAAAACAACAACAAAGGTCAGGCTGACACAGGTATACACATAGCTAGTACAGACACAACATTAAGACATGTCATATATATAGACACAACATAAAGACATTATTTCATAGCATTAACATTAAGCTAACCCTGTCAACTTAACCTGTAACAAATAACATCCCCTCTGCCTGCTACAGGAACTTATCACATGCATATATATATGCATATGGGTGTCAAATAATTATAAGTACCAGTAAGTTTTTGTGCTTATTTATATGGTGGCTTATATTTTTTTTCTAGGAGGATCCGTCCCTGGAGCGCCATTTTAAGGGCCACAGGGACACCATCACAAGTGTGGACTTCAACCCAAACATGAAGCAACTTGGTCAGTAGTCATAAATTAAAGTGCAATATCATTCATGATTAGGATATATACCAACCAATTTTTACCTGTTAAAGTTTACAAATTATGTGTAAAAAACAAATACTTTTATGCTAGTTTTCATAAAACTTATATTCCATCACAGATACCTTTTCCATTGTGTAGCTTATAGACATCCATATCTCATGCACTGGAAAATGGTGTCCAATATTCCTTATCTTAAACATTTTGTGCCAATGTAAGATATCAACAAAAACCTACTTTTGAATCAGCACACATGTATCCATTTTATGGAAACAATGGTGCATATAATGTTGCCCATGTCTGTTCGCCTTATCCTTGTTTGAAGCAATGACCCCTTAAGTTAAGATTTTTGCTTCATAAACCATTTTTACATGTGTCTGATAACAACAAGTTCTACAGATCACATTAAAATCCCTGCAACATCTGTAGAGAACGGAAAACAATAAACTGCTTCATTACAATTAATCATGCTCTCCTTGTTGTAGCCTCTGGGTCAATGGATTCCTGTCTGATGGTGTGGAATTTCAAGCCTCAAATGAGGGCTTACAGATTTGTTGGACACAAGGTAAATTAAACGGGACACATGAGTACGGTAAACCTCCGATTAATTCGAACAGGCGGATAGTTCGAACACACATTTTTTTCTAGAAAAACAATAATTTTTTAGCTAGTAATAGTTCGACCTCTGGCTGTTTATAACTGACACCATTTCGGATAGTTCGAACTTAAGAACGTAAAGTAAGATTTTTTCCCCCGTAAACTCCATCGAAAGCTCGCGACGACTCGGCCCCGATGACCAGGCCAACGCCAACATTTAAATTTGATCAGCAAGCACGTTTAGCGCTAGGTTATTAGATTGTATGCGTGATCATTAGAATGCGTCTGTGATTTAATATATGCCACATATTTTAGCGTTAATTCAGGTTTTTTTTTTACATTCCAAAATACACCACGCACGAGACAGCTGATTGCAAATTTTGGCCCCGACAATGTATAAATAACATGCAATATTTGTATTCGTGCTGTATGGCAAACTAAGAAATCGTCCGTGTATTTTCACATATAACTAGTGTTAACTTAGCATTATGATTATCTAATTGTGACTGGACATATCTTAAGTATTGCCAATCAAAGTATTACCTGAAAACCTGCAACCTAACGCTAGGTAAGCAGGCCACGCGAGGTGTCGCTTGCGGTAAAGTTGAAAGGATCGGCTGCCCGATCGTGCTGAGTGACGTGAAGAGCATTCATATCAAGTCAAAACAATCCACAGGTGTCCCAATTAGTGATGGATAATTTTGCAGGTATCAACTATGTTTGGTAGATGATACGACTGGGCATATTTAAAAGCAGACATGTTGATGTTCTGACCTAATTTTACCAACATATATCGCCTATTTTTACAGTAGTGCTTTCATAAACGCAACAGGTTATGTAGACTGCTTTAGATGTATTAAAGAGACCATTTATCACAATAATATAGCGATAGTTTTTGATTCAGATAAAAAATATAACCATGCAAAGATTATACTGTACAAATGTTTAACTTTTGTGTCACAATGAAACGTGTACGGTACTGTTTTGGGGCCTACTGTAGCTACGCATTAACCGAGCGGCTTCGCGCAATAACCATCATAATTATCGTGAAATGAAGAATGTTTAACGATCAATTAACATTGAATTTAATAAAATACTATCATTTTACTAACTTATAAATGTGCCATTGTTCAGACCGCCGTTGTTACGTATCAGATTTACGATGGATGTGTTTGTGTCTAATGATTTCACTCTGCCGAGATTTTCGCTGATATTGACTCGAATAGTTCGAACTCACACTTATTTTCTGAAGCATAATTTCGAATAATTCGAACTGGTTCGTCAATATTTATTTAATTTTGTTCGAACTAACTGGAGGTTTACCGTAACTCCTGCAGGTGCACATGCTCAACCATGATATTGGTAAATAGACCTCAAAGCAATGACATTTTTGTCAAATGAGGCAATTATTTGAAACTTTCTTATTTTTCTTATCAGCAAGAAAAATGGAAATAAACAGACACACTACAGGATTTGTATTAACAGCTGATCGACGACACCATGAACAAGATTTGTCAAAAAGCTGGAGTTGAACATGTTCAGCTTCAGAAAGAAGTACACAGTTGCACTGACCTTTAGCATTTCATGTTTAAGCTAGCTTAATGGAGACTAGTGTTGTTCCGATGAATCAATTCAATCAATGATTAGTCGTTTTACCTCTGACTATGACTAATCAATCATGATTTTAACATGGAAATTTTTCGAGATTTAGAGCTGACTTCAACAATTAATAAATGAACAATATGTCCCTGGTTATTTGAAATAGAAATGCATTAAAACAAATTTTAAAACATAGCTAGATGCCTTAAAACATGTCCACATTTTCCTCTATTTTGGTTAATGTTTTTGTAGATATTTCCCTTCATGTTCATGATCGATCAATAATCGGTCATCGATTGTTTAAGAGATAGTGATGATCGATCATAAAATTTATAATGATTCCCAACACTGACTCAGACCTGTGTACTATCATGGATTGTCTTTAATAATGATATTTGTTCAAGACTCTTGAATCATTGAGAGGAAAAGATGTTGCATATGGGTACCATAAAAATCATAGGTCAATTAGAATTTTTTTTTTTTTTTTTTTAGAATTTGATTGTTAGACAAGTACAGTAGAATGCTATATATCCAAATTACCAGTATCAGGTAATTTGTTTAGTTAGGCATATGCTCGGTATGTGATTTCATAATATCAGGTATTGGAGACATAGTAATTCAGATAATCTAATGTTCAGGTAATCAAATATTCAGATCTGTGTTCTACTATACTAAGAACTGGTTATGACCGCATGATAAAATGCTATGCTATGACCATTATGTTTTAATATAGCTTAGAGAATTAATTTGCTCTAAAACATTGCATCATTCATTTTATCAGGTCTGTGTTAAATAATAATAATGTTTTTTGTTTGATGGAAGTAGTGATTTGATATATTTCAAGAAATGTTCAGAATGATATATAAAGTACAATGTATTAATGATTTGTATTGTCTTTTCCCCCCTGTAGGATGCAGTGATGGACGTGAAGTTTTCTCCGTCGGGTCATCTTGTAGCGTCGGGGTCTAGAGACAAGACAGTACGACTGTGGATCCCCAGTGTGTCAGTATCAATGTTTTGCCTTGTTAATTGTATCTTCAAATAAAATATCAGTATCGGTATCAATTGTGCTAACAAATTTACTTCAGATATTAGCTGCATCATGATCTCTCATTTGTAATGTTTCTAGAGATTAATGTCAAGATACCAAACCAAATATCTGTTAACAACTTCAGAAGTTAAAGTCCAATGACCACACACGTTTTTTCAGACAATAACCAGTGCAATTTAATTTTGTTTTAGGGCCCTATGTAAAAAGATGATAATAATTACCCTATCAATTTGTCTCTCTAGATTTCATTTCTACATGATAACTTCTCAGTCTGATCTATTTGTGGCTCATTTTGTTCATGCTATGCTTTAACATCTGAACATACCACATCCAGGGTCATTCACAGATTTTTTTAATCAAATTGATAACTTGTGAAATTTCCCTTCAGTTTCCTCCATACTGCAACCAAGCATGTTTTACAATTTGAAATGCTGGATAGAATTTGGCTCCGACACCATTTTCAACCCAAACATAAAATCAACTATACTACCTATCATACCAGTTACATATATTACAGTTCATGTATGATGCAGGATTTTAAGAAAAATGGAATATTGGTGTGTTACAGGAAAGGAGAGTCAACTGTATTCAAGGCCCACACAGCTACCGTGAGGAGTGTAGACTTCTCCAGTGATGGCCAATACTTACTCACAGCTTCTGATGATAAAACAGTCAAGGTACACACTGGTTCACACACTTTGTGTATTAAAAGTTTTAAATTGATGAGAACTTGGTGATAAATCTTTATATATTGGTGTAAAGTGAAATAAGAGAACTTTGTGCTTAATTGTTATTTATTAGGTGTAAAATAAGAGAACTTTGTGCTTAATTGTTGTTTAATAGGTGTAAAATGATGAAAATTTCATGTTGAATTTTTATTTGATAGGTGTGGACAGTACACAGACAGAAATTCATGTTCTCCTTAAACCAACACATGAACTGGGTTAGATGTGCAAGGTGAGTAAACAAGATTTTGCTAACCACCAATTAGTTCTTACTTCAGAAAGAAAAATCTCCCTAGTGATTTGGTTTGTTTTATAGTTTAAATGATGATCACTTTGTAATGTTTGATTCTTAGATATGTCTTTGTTTTATGAAATATCAATTTTGTGCTTTGAAACAATATTTGGCTATATAATAGATGCTTATTGAAGATTATCTTTGTTAATGCTTACAGTATAAACCATGTTTGTTATTTTCCAGGTTTTCCCCTGATGGCCGACTCATTGTATCAGGCAGCGATGACAAAACTGTAAAACTGTGGGACAAAAATAGTAAAGAATGTGTGCATACATTTTTTGAACATGGAGGGTAAGTTAAAAACTTTGCAACCTAATTTTACCTTTGTGGATAATTTGATACTTTAATGAAAATGTGACAACACCAAATGTTGAAATGACTTTTTTTTTTTCACTTTCTATACAAATTAACTATAAAATTTATAATTACCTATCTGTACTCATGAAAATAACCTATATTGATCTATATTTAAGCAATGAAAACATGTGTTAAAAGCAATTCCTAAAAAGAAAAAAATCTAGATAAATACAAACATTTTTCTACCCTGTTTTAGCCACATAGCTGGTATTAAAACATACACCATTTTGTAACTCTATGCTTTGAGTTTAGTTGACTGGTATAGATGGTGCCAGATGTTGAGATTTGTGTTCTGTTGTGTACAGGTTTGTGAACTACGTAGAATTCCACCCGAGCGGCACGTGTATAGCCTCAGCGGGTACTGACAGTACTGTTAAAGTGTGGGACATCAGGATGAACAAATTACTACAGCATTATACAGGTAAATACTGCAGAAAACAGTAACTCAAATTACTTCAGCATTATACAGGTAACTACATGAGAAAATAGTAATTCAAATTACTACATCATTGTACAGGGAAATACATGAGAAAATAGTAGTTAAAGTAACTACAGCATTATACAGGGAAATAGAAGTCCGAAAGTGGTAACTCAAATTGCTACAGTATTATATAGGTATTAGATAAAAGAGACATTACTAACTCAGATTACTACAACATTATATAGGTAAAAATGAAAAAAAATATTATTGATTCAAATAACTAGGTAAATAGAAGAGAAAATAGTTACTCAAATTACTACAGCATTATACAGGTAAATAGTAGAGAAAATAGTCACTCAAATTACTACAGCATCATATAGGTAAATAGAAGAGAAAATAGTATTAAACTCAAATTGCTACAGTAGTGAAGAAAATATTAAATCAAACTGGTCAGAAAATAAGAAAAAAATTAACTTGATTTGAATAACAGTTGTGAAAATGAGGAAGATGACAGTACATCTTTTTTAGGTCTTTGTATAAACTGAAAAACACAAATAAGTATAATTTGTCATCAAGTACTATAATTGTTCATTATGTATGGTATTTATTCAGTTAAATTGCATTAGACTAATTATTATTGATTATATCTTTATTCAAGGATTGCTACTGATCATTTCATTGATGGCAACATTTAGTCTTCCTTGTGTACCCTGCCAGCTGTAGTTGAATGGGAAGATGTTTTAACACTTTTTCTCTGTTTGCTTCTCATTCCACAAATTAAAATATTCCTTTATCCATGCTGTATTTAAATGACATTGTGTTGATACAGTGTTAAACAATAACAATATACCAGATAAACTTTGGGATGTATTGGCAATGTTGTATATTAGCTAAGGAAGACTTTCTTAACAAGTGATGATCTGAATGTAAGCAGATGACTTTGAGCTGCAAATCACTTCCTCTGTCAGAAATAAATACTGGTAGTTACTTTCAAGATGTTTATAAAACATTTCTATCAACTTATCAACAAATTGATTACACCAAATTTAATTTATTTCAGCTCATTCGTCATCCGTGAACAGTTTATCATTCCATTCGAGTGGGAACTACCTGATATCAGGCTCAGATGATTCTACTTTAAAGATTTTTGACCTGCTGGAGGGTCGACTTTTCTACACACTTCATGGACACCAGGTAACTATAGCCCACAGGAAGTGCCAAAAGTCATGTGACCACTGAAATATCCAAAAGTCATGTGACCACTGAAATATCCAAAAGTCATTCAACCACAAAAAGATCTGAAGTCATGTTACTACTGAAAGATCCGAAAGTCATGTGAATCCCAAAGACAGGAGCACTTATCATGACTTATTGTCAGTTCACCAATCATGTACAGTAGAAGATCACATGACCAGTTGCATATATCATCAAGTCATGTGATTATTATATAATCATGAGATGGCCAGTGGCAGGTCCACAATCTGTGTGACTGATGGCAAGTTTAATAGTTATATCAGAGATATTTTCCATAGGGTTTTGTATTGCATTTGACCAGAATGCAATGTATTAAAGCTTTATTCATTGTACAAAAAAAATAATTCTTATAAATCTCTGTTATTGGCTCAGATGGAAGCTTGCAAGGGGTCTTATACAGTAAGAAACCAGAGTCCCATGTCGGACAGGTGAAACCAAATCTTTTATGTTTAAATGGGGAATCAAACCCCGAGTTCCCTCGGTGAGAGGCCAATGCATTACCACTGTGCCACCAGGCCACCAGGCCACCAATAAATGTGATCCAGTCCATAGTCTTGGTGCGTGAAACATGATCCAAAAGTAAATCAGTTGTGATAACCAATGATCACATTCAATTCACTTTTACATGAACTTAAAGGCCAGTTTCTTTCCATTCATCACAAAAATGTGCTGCTAACACCAATGTAGATTTTACAGAATGGCTTAAAAAGTGTCCCAGAAAAGAAGCTTACCTTAAAGCTATGTTTGTGTTGTGTTTCAGGGTCCATCAACTGCTGTATCATTCTCTCGGTCTGGGGAATACTTCGCCTCCGGCGGGTCAGATGAGCAGGTAGGTAACGGAAATATTGTAGACTTATAACAATCGGAGTTATGTAGAAAAATTAAAGGTTATACAACAGTGTTATGAAATCAAACTGATTATTTGTTCATTGTAAATTAGATGCTGTGTTCAAAGAAATGTCAAAAGTATTGGTTTTGGCGATCTTTCACAGTTGAAAACCAGTAAATAGTACGTTGTTCATTCAGTACCTTACTGCCATCCTGATAAATTTGTCCTCATTGCAGTTTGCGAAATTCAGAAATGTTACTATGAATGCCTTGACTATCTTATATTGAATTCAGCTTTTGTTCAATTTACCCCTTCATTTCCCTTTCTTTGTTGAAAAAACTTTTGATGCCAAGCAGTTATGGCATCACAGTGGATACACAATCGAAACAATTGCAAATCATAGTATAGCTGTGCTAGGTGTTATAACGTGTGTACATAACACAATTTATACTACACTGATAGCAGAGTACAGTTGTATGTTAAGGTTATGACACATAAATTGAGCTCTGCTGTAGTCATGTAATGGGTGTTAAGGCACTGATTACGGTAGTTATCTAATGGGTGTTAGGACACGGGTAATGCAGTAAGTAGTTATGTAACAGATGTTAGAACACACATCATACAGTAGTTGAGTGACAAACTTAATTCTGCCTGATAACACGTTTATTTTGTTTGTGATAGGTACTGGTATGGAAAACCAACTTTGACCAGTTAGACTTTAATGAAGTTCTTCAGTCTCATAAGCAGCGGGAGAAAACTGCAGCTCCCCCGACAGTTGGTGATATACCACCCAGAGTACAGAAGCCCCAAAGACCTCAAACAACAACTAGGGTAAGTACAATGCTTGTGTGCTTCATACCTGTATACCCCAATTGTGGACAATATACAACTTATTTAAAAATCGAAACCCCAGAGACCCCAATCCTTATAAAACAATGACTCATTAAATTTGATGGGGAATGGGAATATTTAGAAACCCCGAAAACTGCAATCCTTTTTAACAATGATTATTAAATTAGATAGGGATGGGATTATATAGAAACCCCACAGACTCTAATCCTTATAAAACAATGACGCATTAAATTTGATGGGGAATGGGAATATTTAGAAACCCCAAAAACCGCATTCGCTTTTTAACAATGACTCATTAAATGAGATGGGGATGGGATAATATAGAAACCCTAGAGACCGCAATCCTTTTTTAACAATCAATCATTGAATTAGATGGGGGACTGGAATTTGTAAAGCTGATGGAGCCTTTATTATCATACATTTAGTTCATAGTTGCCTTAAACTCAATATTTAATTATGCAACACCCAGATTAATGGTGTAATGTTTTGACAGTTGGACGCCCGTACAGATCTGAAGAAGATGGATGATGAAGAGCCTGAAGTGACAGAGGTTGGTCCGGCCATGTTTTCATCTGGGCAGGTAAAGATCAAAACCACTGTTAAGATTGTCAGATTCCACAACAAAAAACCTTACTCATGATAAAGAATTTTCACTTACTACAGCAGAGAACCCTTACTCATGATAAAGAATGTTTAGTTTCTACAACAAAGAACTCTTACTCATGATAAAGAATGTTTAGTTTCAACAACCGAGAACTATTACTCATGATAAAGAATGTTTAGTTTCAACAACCGAGAACTCTTACTCATGATAAAGAATGTTTAGTTTCTACAACAGAGAACTCTTACTCATGATAAAGAATGTTCAGTTTCTACAACAAAGAACTCTTACTCATGATAAAGAATTTTCACTTACTACAACAAAGAACTCTTACTCATGATAAAGAATTTTTACTTACTACAACAAAGAACTCTTATTCATGATAAAGAATTTTCAGTTTCTACAACAAAGAACTCTTACTCATGATAAAGAATGTTTAGTTTCTACAACAAAGAACTCTTACTCATGATAAAGAATGTTTAGTTTCTACAACAAAGAACTCTTACTCATGATAAAGAATGTTTAGTTTCTACAACAAAGAACTCATACTCATGATAAAGAATGTTTAGTTTCTACAATAAAGAACTCTTACTCATGATAAAGAATGTTTAGTTTCAACAACCGAGAACTCTTACTCATGATTAAGAATGTTTAGTTTCTACAACAGAGAACTCTTACTCATGATAAAGAATGTTTAGTTTCTACAACAACAAAGAACTCTAACTCATGATAAAGAATGTTCACTTACTACAACAAAGGACTCTTATTCATGATAAAGAATGTTCAGTTTCTACAACAAAGAACTCTTACTCGTAATAAAGAATGTTCACTTACTACAACAAAGAACTCTTACTCCTGATAAAGAATTTTCACTTACTACAACAAAGGACTCTTATTCATGATAAAGAATGTTCAGTTTCTACAACAAAGAACTCTTACTCGTAATAAAGAATGTTCACTTACTACAACAAAGAACTCTTACTCATGATAATAATAAACAGTAACTTCGATACCTGTCTTGTCTGTTTCTTAATTATTAATTTCAGATTAAAGTCCATTGCTGGAATAAAACTTTACACTAGAGTTATTGTTCTTCTGTTATCCCTGTCTGTATATTTTCCCCACCTTTATGTCATATTGGTTTTATTGGTAATTGACATACAGCAGCCTCTCAAAATACACTCACAATCACCAAATCCATGCCTCTTGCACCAGTGGGGGCCGTCTTTAAATGGCCATAGTTGTTGATTGGACAATACAAAACAGAAACCATTAGTGCTTGATACATACTTGTTCCATTCCAGCGTTCGGTAATGAATGGTGAGCGATTTCAGGAGTACAACATGACGTCTGTTGACCACGCTTTGAGGGATCTACAGATGCCATCAAGTCAACAAAGAAGTGAGGAGGCTCCTTCTACCACTCAGCCACTGGAGCCAAAGTCTATCCCGCCACAGTTAGCCAACACATTGGAGCAGATAGTCGGCCAGTTAGATGTCCTTACACAGGTAAGGCTGTCTGTAAATATAGTGTTGTAACACTGGTGTTATGACATGAATTGACGTAACAGCTAGGATAGGGCCAAAAAGGGTCACTCCTAACACACAGTCCTTAATATTGATAGAGTTGTCACTGTTTTAACACAGGTATATATCCTAACATATAAGAATCTGCAAATTTTATTTCTTTTACAACAATTGGGAAGCAAGTTATACTAACTTACTGATCAATCTTGTCGTCCTGAATATAAGCCCAATGATGTCATACTCGGAAGGAAGATGGGACTCCAAGTTGCCTGGGTGATCGGCGAGTGTGTCGACACTTTGCCACTCGACTACTGTGCATATCTTCACTCAAAATTGTAACTGTCCCAACACATCTGAATGTCCTGATACAGGTTGGTTTAGATGTCATTCCTAACACAAGTTTCCTTTTATAGATGAAATTGAATGTTGAAGGTACAAAGAGCATAATAAAAATATTTTTATCTTTTAACAGACTGTGTCGTTGCTGGAACAGAGACTGACGATGACGGAAAATAAGTTGCGAGAGTGCTTGGACAATCAGCAAAAAATCACGCTTCAAATTCGTCCCACTGATTGATTCTCACCTACCAAAAAAAAACCTTCATCTGTGATACACATTTATGAAAATCTACATGTACATAAGGCTATATGATAAGGAAGGAACAGGTCATCGTACAGTATTGTGAAATATGATTAGTTAATCTCAACTAGATGAACTTGTTTTAGCCGATTGCTCTCACTTCTGACATCTCTGTCTCTATGTTACTCATCTCAAGGCAGTTCCAATAAAACATCTACTCTGCTGGACTCCCAAGGTTTGTCAACCAGGAACCACCAACAGAAGTCAATCAATTCAAACAATACCATATAATAAGACTTATTTTCTTTAGCACAAACCATGCATAGAATTTCTTGATTATTGGAGTCCGTTGTAGAATCTATGTTAACTTGATACTTTTTTGGAGTAGCCTTTGATGGTTTTAGTTATGTTTTTGAATAGCGATATTCATGGAATTTTTATAGTTATTGTATAAAAGATCGCTTCAGTAAATATCTACCCCGTAGCTCAGGTCTGTAAAATCTCTGAAATGATTTTATATTTAGGAAAGACATATTTCATTATACATTATTGTGTATTTATTAAATTCTAACAGAGATTTCTTGAATGGGATATGCATTTTACTGTATATTTTAGTTAATTGAACTTAGAACAAAATCTAAGTATTGATACATTTATGAACACAACCTTATGTTGACAGAATGACTCTTTCAATAGAATAATATGTTTTTAAAGTCAGCTCTCAACAGTAATAGTTTACTAGGAAAAGAAACTCGATTGTTGAGAATATTTTATTACATTAGACAGGTTCATCTGACCGGTATGCATGTTCCAAAAAGTGTCAGATTAGACAGGATTCGCTGTGTACCTGGTGTTGATTTTTTTTACGCAAGAATGCTGTCCTTGTATTTACAGAATTCGTTCCGTCCACTTTGTGCCTAATTAGACAGCAGGGTCCATTTATAATGAACTGCATATATGCAAATTTCCACTTAATCTAATTTTTGGCTCCAGGTATCGCATTTAATACTGAT